>NW_026902447.1:0-206837 GCF_027409185.1 Cynocephalus volans
CGGAAAAAACGGATTGAACCGGTTTAAACTGGATAAAACCGATTGAACCGGTTTAAACCGGTTTAAACCGGATAAAACCAGATTGTACCGGTTTAAACCGGATAAAAACGGATAGAACCGGTTTAAACCGGTTTAAACCAGATTGAACCGGATAGAACCGGTTTAAACCGTTTAAAACGGATAGAAGTGGATAGAAACGGTTTAAACCGGATAAAACCGGAATGAACCGGTGTAAACCGGTTGAAACCGGATAAAACCGGATTGAACCGGCTTAAACCGGTTTAAACCGGATAAAACCGGAATGAACTGTTTTAAACCGGTTTAAAACGGATAGAACCGGTTTATACCGGATAAAACCGGATTGAACCGGTTGAAACCGGTTTAAACCGGATAAAACAGGAATGAACTGGTTTAAACCGGTTTAAAACGGATAGAAGTGGATAGAAACGGTTTAAACCGGATAAAACAGGATTGAACTGGCTTAAACCGGTTTAAACCGGATAAGACCGGATTGAACCGGTTCAAACAGGTTTAAACCGGATAAAACCGGAATGAACTGGTTTAAACCGGTTTAAAACGGATAGAACCGGATAGAAACGGTATAAACCGGATAAAACCGGATTGAACCGCTGTAAACCAGTTGAAACCGGATAAAAACGGATTGAAAGGGTTTAAACCGGTTTAAACAGGGTAAAACCGGATTGAACTGGTTTAATCCAGTTAAAACAGGATAGAACAGGACAGAAACAGTTTAATCCGATTTAAAAAGGATAGAACCGGATAGAACCGGTTTAAACGAGATAAAACCGGATTGAACCGGTTTAAACCGGTTTAAACCGGATAAAACCGGATTGAACTGGTTCAAACTGGTTTAAACCGGATAAAACCGGATTAAACCGTTTTAAAGCGGTTTAAACCGGATAAAACCAGATTGAACCAGTTTAAGCCGATTAAAACCGGATTGAACTGGTTTAAACCAGTCTAAACCGGATAAAACCGGTTTCAACAGGATAAAACCGGATTGAACCGGTTCAAACCGGATAGAACTGGATAGAACCGGTTTAAACCGGATAAAACCGGATTGAACCGGTTTAAACCGGTTTAAACCGGATAAAACCGGATTGAACTGGTTTAACCGGTTAAAACAGGATAGAACAGGATAGAACCAGTTTAAACCGATTTAAACAGGATAGAACCGGATAGAACCGGTTTAAACGAGATAAAACCGGATTGAACCGGTTTAAACCGGTTTAAACCGGATAAAACCTGATTGAACTGGTTCAAACTGGTTTAAACCGGATAAAACCGTTATGAACTGGTTTAAACCGGTTTAAAACGGATAGAACCGGATAGAAACGGTATAAACCGGATAAAACCGGATTGAACCAGTTTAAGCCTATTAAAACCGGATTGAACTGGTTTAAACCGGTCTAAACCGGATAAAACCGGTTTCAACAGGATAAAACCGGATTGAACCGGTTCAAACCGGATAGAACTGGATAGAACCGGTTTAAACCGGATAAATCCGGATTGAACCGGTTTAAACCGGTTTAAACCGGATAAAACCGGATTGAACTGGTTTAAACCGGATAAAACCGGATTGAACCGGTTCAAACCGGATAGAACTGGATGGAACCGGTTTAAACCGGATAAAACCGGATTGAACCGGTTTAAACCGGTATAAACCGGATAAAACCGGATTGAACTGGTTTAAACCGGATAAAACCGGATTGAACCGGTTTAAACCGGTTTCAACTGGATAGAACTGGATAGAACCGGTTTAAAGCGGATAAAACCGGATTGAAGCGGTTTAAACCGGTTTAAACCGGATAAAATCAGATTGAAACGGTTTAAACCGGATTGATCCGGCTTAAACCGGATAAAACCGGAATGAACTGGTTGAAACCGGTTTAAACCGGAAAAAACGGATTGAACCGGTTTAAACCGGTTTCAACCGGATAGAACCAGATAGAACCGGTTTAAACTGGATAAAAGCGGATTGAACCTGTTAAAGCCGGTTAAAACCGGAGAAAACCGGGTGGAACCGGCTTAAACCGGTTTAAACCGGAGAAAACCGGATTGAACCGGTTGTAACCGGTTTAAACCAAATATAAACGGATTGAAGCAGTTTAAACCGGTTTAAAACTGATAAAACCGGAATGAACCGGCCTAAACCTGTTTAAACCCGATAGGACCGGTTTAAACCGGATAAAACCGGACTGAACTGGATTAAACCGGTTTAAACCAGATAGAAATGGATAGAACTGGTTTAAACTGGATAAAACCGGATTGAACCGGTTTGAACTGGTCTAAACCAGATAAAACCGGATTGAACTGGTTTCAAACGGTTTAAACCGGATAAAACAAGATTGAACCGGTTTAAACCGGATAAAACCGGATTGAACTGGCTTAAACCGGTTTAAACCGGATAAAACCTGATTGAACCAGTTTAAGCCGATTAAAACCGGATTGAACTGGTTTAAACCGGTCTAAACCGGATAAAACCGGTTTCAACAGGATAAAACCAGATTGAACCGGTTTAAACCAGATAAAACCGGATTGAACCGGTTTAAACTGGTTTAAACCGGATAAAACCGACGTGAACTGGTTTAAACCGGATAAAAACGGATCGAACCAGTTTAAACCGGATAAAACCGGATAGAACCGTTTCAAACCGGTTTTAAACGGATAAAACCGGAATGAACCGTTTTAAACAGGATAAAACCGGATTGAAACGTTTCAAACCGGTTTTAACCGGATAAAACCGGAATGAACCGGTTTAAACCGGATAAAATCGGATTGAATCGGTTTTAAACCGGATAAAACCGGAATGAACTGTTTTAAACCGGTTTAAAACGGATAGAACCGGTTTAAACCGGATAAAACCGGATTGAACCAGTTTAAACCGGTTTAAACCAGATAGAAATGGATAGAACTGGTTTAAACTGGATAAAACCGGATTGAACCGGTTTGAACTGGTCTAAACCAGATAAAACCGGATTGAACTGGTTTCAAACGGTTTAAACCGGATAAAACAAGATTGAACCGGTTTAAACCGGATAAAACCGGATTGAACTGGCTTAAACCGGTTTAAACCGGATAAAACCTGATTGAACCGGTTTAAACCGGATAAAACCGGATTGAACCGGCTTAAACCAGTTTAAACCGGATAAGACCGGATTGAACCGGTTCAAGCAGGTTTAAACCGGATAAAACCGGAATGAACTGGTTTAAACCGGTTTAAAACGGATAGAACCGGATAGAAACGGTATAAAGCGGATAAAACCGGATTGAACCGCTGTAAACCGGTTGAAACCGGATAAAAAACGGATTGAAAGGGTTTAAACCGGTTTAAACAGGATAAAACCGGATTGAACTGGTTTAATCCAGTTAAAACAGGATAGAACAGGACAGAAACAGTTTAATCCAATTTAAAAAGGATAGAACCGGATAGAACCGGTTTAAACGAGATAAAACCGGATTGAACCGGATTAAACGGGTTTAAACCGGAGAAAACCTGATTGAACTGGTTCAAACTGGTTTAAACCGGATAAAACCAGATTGAACCAGTTTAAGCCGATTAAAACCGGATTGAACTGGTTTAAACCGGTCTAAACCGGATAAAACCGGTTTCAACAGGATAAAACCAGATTGAACCGGTTTAAACCAGATAAAACCGGATTGAACCGGTTCAAACTGGTTTAAACCGGATAAAACCGGAGTGAACTGGTTTAAACCGGATAAAAACGGATCGAACCAGTTTAAACCGGATAAAACCGGATAGAACCGTTTCAAACCGGTTTTAAACGGATAAAACAGGAATGAACCGTTTTAAACCGGATAAAACCGGATTGAAACGTTTCAAACCGGTTTTAACCGGATAAAACCGGAATGAACCGGTTTAAACCGGATAAAATCGGATTGAATCGGTTTAAACCGGATAAAACCGGATTGAACCGGTTTAAACTGGTTTCAAACGGATAGAACCGGATAGAACCGGTTTAAACTGGATAAAACCGGATTGAACCGGCTTAAACCGGTTTAAACCGGATAAAACCGGATTGAACTGGTTCAAACCGGATAGAACTGGATAGAACCGGTTTAAACCGTATAAAACCGGATTGAACCGGTTTAAACCGGATAAAACCGGATTGAACTGGTTTAAACCGGATAAAACCGGACTGAACCGGTTTAAACCGGTTTCTACCGGATAGAACTGGATAGAACTGGTTTAAACCGGATAAAACCGGATTGAAGCGGTTTAAACCGGTTTAAACCGGATAAAATCAGATTGAAACGGTTTAAACCGGATTGATCCAGCTTAAACCGGATAAAGCCGGAATGAACTGGTTGAAACCGGTTTAAACCGGAAAAAACGGATTGAACCGGTTTAAACCGGTTTCAACCGGATAGAACCAGATAGAACCGGTTTAAACTGGATAAAAGCGGATTGAACCTGTTAAAGCCGGTTAAAACCGGAGAAAACCGGGTGGAACCGGCTTAAACCGGTTTAAACCGGAGAAAACCGGATTGAACCGGTTGTAACCGGTTTAAACCAAATATAAACGGATTGAAGCAGTTTAAACCGGTTTAAAACTGATAAAACCGGAATGAACCGGCCTAAACCTGTTTAAACCCGATAGGACCGGTTTTAAACCAGATAAAACCGGATTGAACTGGATTAAACTGGTTTAAACCGGATAGAACTGGTTTAAACTGGATAAAACCGATTGAACCAGTTTAAACCGGTTTAAACCGGATAAAACCAGATTGAACCGGTTTTAACCTGAGAAAACCGGATTGAACTGGTTTAAACCGGTTTCAACCAGATAGAAACGGATAGAACCGGTTTAAACTGGATAAAACCGGATTGAACCAGCTTAAACCGGTTTAAACCGGATAAAACCGGATTGAACCGGTACAAACCGGTTTAAACCGGATAAAACCGGAGTGAACTGGTTTAAACCGGATAAAACCGGATTGAACCGGTTCAAACCAGTTTAAACCGGATAAAACCGGAATGAACTGGTTTAAACCGGATAAAATCGGACTGAACCAGTTTAAACGGGATAAAACCGGATCGAACCGTTTCAAACCGGTTTTAACCAGATAAAACCGGAATGAACCGGTTTAAACTGGATAAAACCGGATTGAACCGGTTTAAACCGGATAAAACCGGATTGAACCGGTTTAAACTGGTTTCAACCAGATAGAACCAGATAGAACCGGTTTAAACTGGATAAAACCGGATTGAACCGGCTTAAACCGGTTTAAACCGGATTGAACCGGTTTAAACCGGATAAAACCGGATTGAACCGGTTCAAACTGGTTTAAACCGGATAAAACCGGATAAAACCGTTTTAAAGCGGTTTAAACTGGATAAAACCAGATTGAACCAGTTTAAGCTGATTAAAACTGGATTGATCTGGTTTAAACTGGTCTAAACCGGATAAAACCGGTTTAAACCGGATAAAACCGGATTGAAGCGGTTTAAACCGGTTAAAACCGGATAAAATCAGATTGAAACGGTTTAAAACGGATTGATCCGGCTTAAACCGGATAAAACCGGAATGAACTGGTTGAAACCGGTTTAAACCGGAAAAAACGAACTGAACCGGTTTAAAATGGATAAAACCGGATAGAACCGGTTTAATCCGGTTTAAACCAGATAAAAACCGATTGAACCGGTTTAAACCGGTTTAAAGCGGATAAAACCGGATTGACCCGGATTAAACCAGTTTATACTGGATAAACCGGATTGAATTGGTTAAAACCGGTTTAAACTGGATAAAACCAGATTGAACCGGTTTAAACCGGTTTCAACCGGATAGAACCGGATAGAACCGGTTTAAACCGGATAAAAACGGATTGAAGCGGTTTAAACCGTTTCAAACCGGATAAAACCAGATTGAAACGGTTTAAACCGGATTGAACCGGTTTAAACCGGATAAAACCGGAATGAACTGGTTTAAACCTGTTTAAACCGGAAAAAACGGATTGAACCGGTTTAAACTGGATAAAACCGATTGAACCGGTTTAAACCGGTTTAAACCGGATAAAACCAGATTGTACCGGTTTAAACCGGATAAAAACGGATAGAACCGGTTTAAACCGGTTTAAACCAGATTGAACCGGATAGAACCGGTTTAAACCGTTTAAAACCGGATTGAACTGGTTTAAACCGGTTTAAACCGGTTCAAACCGGATGAAACCGGAATGAACCGGTTTAAACCGTATAAAACCGGATTGAACCGGTTTAAACCAGTTTCAACCGGATAGAACCAGATAGAACCGGTTTAAACTGGATAAAAGCGGATTGAACCGGTTAAAGCCGGTTAAAACCGGAGAAAACCGGGTGGAACCGGCTTAAACCGGTTTAAACCGGAGAAAACTGGATTGAACCGGTTGTAACCAGTTTAAACCGGATATAAACGGATTGAAGCAGTTTAAACCGGTTTAAAACTGATAAAACCGGAATGAACCGGCCTAAACCTGTTTAAACCCGATAGGACCGGTTTAAAGTGGATAAAACAGGATTGAACTGGATTAAACCGGTTTAAAACGGATAAAAACGGATCGAACCAGTTTAAACCGGATAAAACCGGATAGAACCGTTTCAAACCGGTTTTAAACGGATAAAACAGGAATGAACCGTTTTAAACCGGATAAAACCGGATTGAAACGTTTCAAACCGGTTTTAACCGGATAAAACCGGAATGAACCGGTTTAAACCGGATAAAATCGGATTGAATCGGTTTAAACCGGATAAAACCGGATTGAACCGGTTTAAACTGGTTTCAAACGGATAGAACCGGATAGAACCGGTTTAAACTGGATAAAACCGGATTGAACCGGCTTAAACCGGTTTAAACCGGATAAAACCGGATTGAACTGGTTCAAACCGGATAGAACTGGATAGAACCGGTTTAAACCGTATAAAACCGGATTGAACCGGTTTAAACCGGATAAAACCGGATTGAACTGGTTTAAACCGGATAAAACCGGACTGAACCGGTTTAAACCGGTTTCTACCGGATAGAACTGGATAGAACTGGTTTAAACCGGATAAAACCGGATTGAAGCGGTTTAAACCGGTTTAAACCGGATAAAATCAGATTGAAACGGTTTAAACCGGATTGATCCAGCTTAAACCGGATAAAGCCGGAATGAACTGGTTGAAACCGGTTTAAACCGGAAAAAACGGATTGAACCGGTTTAAACCGGTTTCAACCGGATAGAACCAGATAGAACCGGTTTAAACTGGATAAAAGCGGATTGAACCTGTTAAAGCCGGTTAAAACCGGAGAAAACCGGGTGGAACCGGCTTAAACCGGTTTAAACCGGAGAAAACCGGATTGAACCGGTTGTAACCGGTTTAAACCAAATATAAACGGATTGAAGCAGTTTAAACCGGTTTAAAACTGATAAAACCGGAATGAACCGGCCTAAACCTGTTTAAACCCGATAGGACCGGTTTAAACCAGATAAAACCGGATTGAACTGGATTAAACTGGTTTAAACCGGATAGAACTGGTTTAAACTGGATAAAACCGATTGAACCAGTTTAAACCGGTTTAAACCGGATAAAACCAGATTGAACCGGTTTTAACCTGAGAAAACCGGATTGAACTGGTTTAAACCGGTTTCAACCAGATAGAAACGGATAGAACCGGTTTAAACTGGATAAAACCGGATTGAACCAGCTTAAACCGGTTTAAACCGGATAAAACCGGATTGAACCGGTACAAACCGGTTTAAACCGGATAAAACCGGAGTGAACTGGTTTAAACCGGATAAAACCGGATTGAACCGGTTCAAACCAGTTTAAACCGGATAAAACCGGAATGAACTGGTTTAAACCGGATAAAATCGGACTGAACCAGTTTAAACGGGATAAAACCGGATCGAACCGTTTCAAACCGGTTTTAACCAGATAAAACCGGAATGAACCGGTTTAAACTGGATAAAACCGGATTGAACCGGTTTAAACCGGATAAAACCGGATTGAACCGGTTTAAACTGGTTTCAACCAGATAGAACCAGATAGAACCGGTTTAAACTGGATAAAACCGGATTGAACCGGCTTAAACCGGTTTAAACCGGATTGAACCGGTTTAAACCGGATAAAACCGGATTGAACCGGTTCAAACTGGTTTAAACCGGATAAAACCGGATAAAACCGTTTTAAAGCGGTTTAAACTGGATAAAACCAGATTGAACCAGTTTAAGCTGATTAAAACTGGATTGATCTGGTTTAAACTGGTCTAAACCGGATAAAACCGGTTTAAACCGGATAAAACCGGATTGAAGCGGTTTAAACCGGTTAAAACCGGATAAAATCAGATTGAAACGGTTTAAAACGGATTGATCCGGCTTAAACCGGATAAAACCGGAATGAACTGGTTGAAACCGGTTTAAACCGGAAAAAACGAACTGAACCGGTTTAAAATGGATAAAACCGGATAGAACCGGTTTAATCCGGTTTAAACCAGATAAAAACCGATTGAACCGGTTTAAACCGGTTTAAAGCGGATAAAACCGGATTGACCCGGATTAAACCAGTTTATACTGGATAAACCGGATTGAATTGGTTAAAACCGGTTTAAACTGGATAAAACCAGATTGAACCGGTTTAAACCGGTTTCAACCGGATAGAACCGGATAGAACCGGTTTAAACCGGATAAAAACGGATTGAAGCGGTTTAAACCGTTTCAAACCGGATAAAACCAGATTGAAACGGTTTAAACCGGATTGAACCGGTTTAAACCGGATAAAACCGGAATGAACTGGTTTAAACCTGTTTAAACCGGAAAAAACGGATTGAACCGGTTTAAACTGGATAAAACCGATTGAACCGGTTTAAACCGGTTTAAACCGGATAAAACCAGATTGTACCGGTTTAAACCGGATAAAAACGGATAGAACCGGTTTAAACCGGTTTAAACCAGATTGAACCGGATAGAACCGGTTTAAACCGTTTAAAACCGGATTGAACTGGTTTAAACCGGTTTAAACCGGTTCAAACCGGATGAAACCGGAATGAACCGGTTTAAACCGTATAAAACCGGATTGAACCGGTTTAAACCAGTTTCAACCGGATAGAACCAGATAGAACCGGTTTAAACTGGATAAAAGCGGATTGAACCGGTTAAAGCCGGTTAAAACCGGAGAAAACCGGGTGGAACCGGCTTAAACCGGTTTAAACCGGAGAAAACTGGATTGAACCGGTTGTAACCGGTTTAAACCGGATATAAACGGATTGAAGCAGTTTAAACCGGTTTAAAACTGATAAAACCGGAATGAACCGGCCTAAACCTGTTTAAACCCGATAGGACCGGTTTAAAGTGGATAAAACAGGATTGAACTGGATTAAACCGGTTTAAAACGGATAAAACCGGTTTAAACTGGATAAAACCGGATTGAACCAGCTTAAACCGGTTTAAACCGGATAAAACTGGGTTGAATCGGTTTAAACCGGATGAAATCGGATTGAACAGGTGTAAACATTTTTAAACCGTATAGAACCAGGTAAAACCGGTTTAAACCGGATAAAACGGGATTGATCCGGTTTAAACCGGTTTAAACAGGATAAAACCGGATTGATCCGGTTTATACCGGTTTAAACCGGATATAACCGGTTTAAATTGGATAAAACCGGACTGAACCGGTTTAAATCGGTTTAAACCGGATAAAACCGGATTGAAACGGATTAAACCAGTTTATACTGGATAAAACGGATTGAATCGGTTAAAACCGGTTTAAACCGGATAAAACCAGATTGAACTGGTTTAAACCGGATCAAACCGGATTGAACCGGATTAAACCGGTTTCAACCGGATAGAACCGGATAGAACCGGTTAAAACCGGATAAAACCCGATTGAACCAGCTTAAACCGGTTTAAACCGGATAAAACCGGATTGAACCGGTTTAAAATGGTTTCAACTGGATAGAACCGGATAGAACCGGTTTAAACTGGATAAAACCGGATTGAACCAGCTTAAACCGGTTTAAACCGGATAAAACCTGATTGAACCGGTTTAAACCGGATAAAACCGGATTGAACCGGCTTAAACCGGTTTAAACCGGATAAGACCGGATTGAACCGGTTCAAACAGGTTTAAACCGGATAAAACCGGAATGAACTGGTTTAAACCGGTTTAAAACGGATAGAACCAGATAGAAACGGTATAAACCGGATAAAACCGGATTGAACCGCTGTAAACCGGTTGAAACCGGATAAAAACGGATTGAAAGGGTTTAAACCGGTTTAAACAGGATAAAACCGGATTGAACTGGTTTAATCCAGTTAAAACAGGATAGAACAGGACAGAAACAGTTTAATCCGATTTAAAAAGGATAGAACCGGATAGAACCGGTTTAAACGAGATAAAACCGGATTGAACCGGTTTAAACCGGTTTAAACCGGATAAAACCGGATTGAACTGGTTTAAACTGGTCTAAACCGGATAAAACCGGTTTCAACAGGATAAAACCAGATTGAACCGGTTTAAACCAGATAAAACCGGATTGAACCGGTTCAAACCGGTTTAAACCGGATAAAACCGGAGTGAACTGGTTTAAACCGGATAAAAACGGATCGAACCGGTTTAAACCGGATAAAACCGGATTGAACCGTTTCAAACCGGTTTTAAATGGATAAAACCGGAATGAACCGTTTTAAACCGGATAAAACCGGATTGAAACGTTTCAAAATGGTTTTAACCGGATAAAAGCGGAATGAACCAGTTTAAACCGGATAAAATCGGACTGAACCGGTTTAAACCGGATAAAACCGGATTGAACCGGTTTAAACTGGTTTCAACCGGATAGAACCGGATAGAACCGGTTTAAACTGGATAAAACCGGATTGAACCGGCTTAAACCGGTTTAAACCGGATAAAACCGGATTGAACCGGTTCAAACCGGATAGAACCGGATAGAACCGGTTTAAACCGGATAAAACCGGATTGAACCGGCTTAAACCGGTTTAAACCGGATAAAACCGGATCGAACTGGTTTAAACCGGATAAAACCGGATTGAACCGGTTTAAACCGGTTTCAACCGGATAGAACTAGATAGAACAGGTTTAAACTGGATAAAACCGGATTGAAGCGGTTTAAACCGGTTTAAACCGGATAAAATCAGATTGAAACGGTTTAAACCGGATTGATCCGGCTTAAACCGGATAAAACCGGAATGAACTGGTTGAAACCGGTTTAAACCGGAAAAAACGGATTGAACAGGTTTAAACCGGTTTCAACCGGATAGAACCAGATAGAACCGGTTTAAACTGGATAAAACCGGATTGAACCGGCTTAAACCGGTTTAAACCGGATAAAACCGGATTGAACTGGTTCAAACCGGATAGAACTGGAGAGAACCGGTTTAAACCGGATAAAACCGGATTGAACCGGTTTAAACCGGATAAAACCGGATTGAACTGGTTTAAACCGGATAAAACCGTATTGAACCGGTTTAAACCGGTTTTACCGGATAGAACTGGATAGAACCGGTTTAAACCGGATAAAACCGGATTGAAGCGGTTCAAACCGGTTTAAACGGGATAAAATCAGATTGAAACGGTTTAAACCGGATTGATCCGGCTTAAACCGGATAAAACCGGAATGAACTGGTTGAAACCGGTTTAAACCGGAAAAAACGGATTGAACCGGTTTAAACCGGTTTCAACCGGATAGAACCAGATAGAACCGGTTTAAACTGGATAAAAGCGGATTGAACCTGTTAAAGACAGTTAAAACCAGAGAAAACCGGGTGGAACCGGCTTAAACCGGTTTAAACTGGAGAAAACCGGATTGAACCGGTTGTAACCGGTTTAAACCAAATATAAACGGATTGAAGCAGTTTAAACCGGTTTAAAACTGATAAAACTGGAATGAACCGGCCTAAACCTGTTTAAACCCGATAGGACCGGTTTAAACCGGATAAAACCGGATTGAACTGGATTAAACTGGTTTAAACCGGATAGAACTGGTTTAAACTGGATAAAACCGATTGAACCAGTTTAAACCGGTTTAAACCGGATAAAACCAGATTGAACCGGTTTTAACCTGAGAAAACCGGATTGAACTGGTTTAAACCGGTTTCAACCAGATAGAACCGGATAGAACCGGTTTAAACTGGATAAAACCGGATTGAACCAGCTTAAACCGGTTTAAACCAGATAAAACCGGATTGAACCGGTACAAACCGGTTTAAACCGGATAAAACCGGAGTGAACTGGTTTAAACCGGATAAAACCGGATTGAACCGGTTCAAACCAGTTTAAACCGGATAAAACCGGAATGAACTGGTTTAAACCGGATAAAATCGGACTGAACCAGTTTAAACAGGATAAAACCGGATCGAACCGTTTCAAACCGGTTTTAACCAGATAAAACCGGAATGAACCGGTTTAAACTGGATAAAACCGGATTGAACCGGTTTAAACCGGATAAAACCGGATTGAACCGGTTTAAACTGGTTTCAACCAGATAGAACCAGATAGAACCGGTTTAAACTGGATAAAACCGGATTGAACCGGCTTAAACCGGTTTAAACCGGATTGAACCGGTTTAAACCGGATAAAACCGGATTGAACCGGTTCAAACTGGTTTAAACCGGATAAAACCGGATAAAACCGTTTTAAAGCGGTTTAAACTGGATAAAACCAGATTGAACCGGTTTAAGCTGATTAAAACTGGATTGATCTGGTTTAAACTGGTCTAAACCGGATAAAACCGGTTTAAACCGGATAAAACCGGATTGAAGCGGTTTAAACCGGTTAAAACCGGATAAAATCAGATTGAAACGGTTTAAACCGGTATAAACCGGATAAAACCGGATTGAACTGGTTTAAACCGGATAAAACCGGATTGAACCGGTTTAAACCGGTTTCAACTGGATAGAACTGGATAGAACCGGTTTAAAGCGGATAAAACCGGATTGAAGCGGTTTAAACCGGTTTAAACCGGATAAAATCAGATTGAAACGGTTTAAACCGGATTGATCCGGCTTAAACCGGATAAAACCGGAATGAACTGGTTGAAACCGGTTTAAACCGGAAAAAACGGATTGAACCGGTTTAAACCGGTTTCAACCGGATAGAACCAGATAGAACCGGTTTAAACTGGATAAAAGCGGATTGAACCTGTTAAAGCCGGTTAAAACCGGAGAAAACCGGGTGGTACCAGCTTAAACCGGTTTAAACCGGAGAAAACCGGATTGAACCGGTTGTAACCGGTTTAAACCAAATATAAACGGATTGAAGCAGTTTAAACCGGTTTAAAACTGATAAAACCGGAATGAACCGGCCTAAACCTGTTTAAACCCGATAGGACCGGTTTAAACCGGATAAAACCGGACTGAACTGGATTAAACCGGTTTAAACCAGATAGAAATGGATAGAACTGGTTTAAACTGGATAAAACCGGATTGAACCGGTTTGAACTGGTCTAAACCAGATAAAACCGGATTGAACTGGTTTCAAACGGTTTAAACCGGATAAAACAAGATTGAACCGGTTTAAACCGGATAAAACCGGATTGAACTGGCTTAAACCGGTTTAAACCGGATAAAACCTGATTGAACCAGTTTAAGCCGATTAAAACCGGATTGAACTGGTTTAAACCGGTCTAAACCGGATAAAACCGGTTTCAACAGGATAAAACCAGATTGAACCGGTTTAAACCAGATAAAACCGGATTGAACCGGTTCAAACTGGTTTAAACCGGATAAAACCGACGTGAACTGGTTTAAACCGGATAAAAACGGATCGAACCAGTTTAAACCGGATAAAACCGGATAGAACCGTTTCAAACCGGTTTTAAACGGATAAAACCGGAATGAACCGTTTTAAACAGGATAAAACCGGATTGAAACGTTTCAAACCGGTTTTAACCGGATAAAACCGGAATGAACCGGTTTAAACCGGATAAAATCGGATTGAATCGGTTTAAACCGGATAAAACCGGAATGAACTGTTTTAAACCGGTTTAAAACGGATAGAACCGGTTTAAACCGGATAAAACCGGATTGAACCAGTTTAAACCGGTTTAAACCAGATAGAAATGGATAGAACTGGTTTAAACTGGATAAAACCGGATTGAACCGGTTTGAACTGGTCTAAACCAGATAAAACCGGATTGAACTGGTTTCAAACGGTTTAAACCGGATAAAACAAGATTGAACCGGTTTAAACCGGATAAAACCGGATTGAACTGGCTTAAACCGGTTTAAACCGGATAAAACCTGATTGAACCGGTTTAAACCGGATAAAACCGGATTGAACCGGCTTAAACCGGTTTAAACCGGATAAGACCGGATTGAACCGGTTCAAGCAGGTTTAAACCGGATAAAACCGGAATGAACTGGTTTAAACCGGTTTAAAACGGATAGAACCGGATAGAAACGGTATAAAGCGGATAAAACCGGATTGAACCGCTGTAAACCGGTTGAAACCGGATAAAAACGGATTGAAAGGGTTTAAACCGGTTTAAACAGGATAAAACCGGATTGAACTGGTTTAATCCAGTTAAAACAGGATAGAACAGGACAGAAACAGTTTAATCCAATTTAAAAAGGATAGAACCGGATAGAACCGGTTTAAACGAGATAAAACCGGATTGAACCGGATTAAACGGGTTTAAACCGGATAAAACCAGATTGAACCAGTTTAAGCCGATTAAAACCGGATTGAACTGGTTTAAACCGGTCTAAACCGGATAAAACCGGTTTCAACAGGATAAAACCAGATTGAACCGGTTTAAACCAGATAAAACCGGATTGAACCGGTTCAAACTGGTTTAAACCGGATAAAACCGGAGTGAACTGGTTTAAACCGGATAAAAACGGATCGAACCAGTTTAAACCGGATAAAACCGGATAGAACCGTTTCAAACCGGTTTTAAACGGATAAAACCGGAATGAACCGTTTTAAACCGGATAAAACCGGATTGAAACGTTTCAAACCGGTTTTAACCGGATAAAACCGGAATGAACCGGTTTAAACCGGATAAAATCGGATTGAATCGGTTTAAACCGGATAAAACCGGATTGAACCGGTTTAAACTGGTTTCAAACGGATAGAACCGGATAGAACCGGTTTAAACTGGATAAAACCGGATTGAACCGGCTTAAACCGGTTTAAACCGGATAAAACCGGATTGAACTGGTTCAAACCGGATAGAACTGGATAGAACCGGTTTAAACCGTATAAAACCGGATTGAACCGGTTTAAACCGGATAAAACCGGATTGAACTGGTTTAAACCGGATAAAACCGGACTGAACCGGTTTAAACCGGTTTCTACCGGATAGAACTGGATAGAACTGGTTTAAACCGGATAAAACCGGATTGAAGCGGTTTAAACCGGTTTAAACCGGATAAAATCAGATTGAAACGGTTTAAACCGGATTGATCCAGCTTAAACCGGATAAAGCCGGAATGAACTGGTTGAAACCGGTTTAAACCGGAAAAAACGGATTGAACCGGTTTAAACCGGTTTCAACCGGATAGAACCAGATAGATCCGGTTTAAACTGGATAAAAGCGGATTGAACCTGTTAAAGCCGGTTAAAACCGGAGAAAACCGGGTGGAACCGGCTTAAACCGGTTTAAACCGGAGAAAACCGGATTGAACCGGTTGTAACCGGTTTAAACCAAATATAAACGGATTGAAGCAGTTTAAACCGGTTTAAAACTGATAAAACCGGAATGAACCGGCCTAAACCTGTTTAAACCCGATAGGACCGGTTTAAACCAGATAAAACCGGATTGAACTGGATTAAACTGGTTTAAAGCGGATAGAACCGGTTTAAACTGGATAAAACCGATTGAAACAGTTTAAACCGGTTTAAACCGGATAAAACCAGATTGAACCGGTTTTAACCTGAGAAAACCGGATTGAACTGGTTTAAACCGGTTTCAACCAGATAGAAACGGATAGAACCGGTTTAAACTGGATAAAACCGGATTGAACCAGCTTAAACCGGTTTAAACCGGATAAAACCGGATTGAACCGGTACAAACCGGTTTAAACCGGATAAAACCGGAGTGAACTGGTTTAAACCGGATAAAACCGGATTGAACCGGTTCAAACCAGTTTAAACCGGATAAAACCGGAATGAACTGGTTTAAACCGGATAAAATCGGACTGAACCAGTTTAAACCGGATAAAACCGGATCGAACCGTTTCAAACCGGTTTTAACCAGATAAAACCGGAATGAACCGGTTTAAACTGGATAAAACCGGATTGAACCGGTTTAAACCGGATAAAACCGGATTGAACCGGTTTAAACTGGTTTCAACCAGATAGAACCAGATAGAACCGGTTTAAACTGGATAAAACCGGATTGAACCGGCTTAAACCGGTTTAAACCGGATTGAACCGGTTTAAACCGGATAAAACCGGATTGAACCGGTTCAAACTGGTTTAAACCGGATAAAACCGGATAAAACAGTTTTAAAGCGGTTTAAACTGGATAAAACCAGATTGAACCGGTTTAAGCTGATTAAAACCGGATTGATCTGGTTTAAACTGGTCTAAACCGGATAAAACCGGTTTAAACCGGTTAAAACCGGATAAAATCAGATTGAAACAGTTTAAACCGGATTGATCCGGCTTAAACCGGATAAAACCGGAATGAACTGGTTGAAACCGGTTTAAACCGGAAAAAACGGACTGAACCGGTTTAAAATGGATAAAACCGGATAGAACCGGTTTAATCCGGTTTAAACCAGATAAAAACCGATTGAACCGGTTTGACCCGGTTTAAAGCGGATAAAACCGGATTGAACCGGATTAAACCAGTTTATACTGGATAAACCGGATTGAATTGGTTAAAACCGGTTTAAACTGGATAAAACCAGATTGAACCAGTTTAAACCGGTTTCAACCGGATAGAACCGGATAGAACCGGTTTAAACCGGATAAAAACGGATTGAAGCGGTTTAAACAGTTTCAAACCGGATAAAACCGGAATGAACTGGTTTAAACCGGGTTAAACCGGAAAAATCGGATTGAACCGGTTTAAACTGGATAAAACCGGATAGAACCGGTTTAATCCGGTTTAAACCAGATAAAAACCGATTGAACCGGTTTAAACCGGTTTAAACCGGATAGAACCGGTTTAAACCGGATAAAATCGGATTGAACCAGTTTAAACCGGATAAAAACGGATTGATCCGGTTTAAACCGGATAAAACCGGATTGAACCGGTTTAAACCGGCTTAAACCAGATAGAACCAGATAGAACCGCTTTAAACCGGATAGAATCGGATAGAACCGGTTTAAAGCGGATAAAACCGGATTGAACTGGTATAAACCGGTTTAAACTGGAGAAAACCGGATTGAAGAGGTTGAAACCGGATAAAAACGGATTGACCCGGTTTAAACCGGTTTAAACCGGATAAAACCGGATTGAACCGGTTCAAACCGGTTTAAACCGGATAAAACCAAATTGAACCAGTTTAAACCGGATAAAATCAGATTGAACTGGTTTAAAACGTATAAAACCGGGTTGAAGCAGTTTAAACCCTTTTAAACCAGATGGAAACGAATAGAACCGGTTTAAACTGGATAAAACCGGATTGAACTGGTTTAACCGGTTAAAACAGGATAGAACAGGATAGAACCGGTTTAAACCGATTTAAACAGGATAGAACCGGACAGAACCGGTTTAAACGAGATAAAACCGGATTGAACCGGTTTATACCGGTTTAAACAGGATAAAACCGGATTGAACTGGTTTACACCGGTTTCAACTGTATAGAACCGGATAGAACCGGTTTAAACTGGATAAAACAGGATTGAACTGGTTGAAACCGGATAAAACCGGACTGAACCGGTTTAAACTGGTTTCAACCGGATAGAACCGGATAGAACCGGTTTAAACTGGATAAAACTGGATTGAACTGGCTTAAACTGGTTAAAACCAGATTAAACCGGATTGAACCGGTTCAAACTGGTTTAAACCGCATAAAATCAGATTGAACCGGTTTAAACCGCATAAAAACGGATTGAACCGGCTTAAACTGGTTTAAACCGGATTGAACCGGTTCAAACCGGTTTAAACCTGATAAAACCGGAATGAACTTTTTTTAAACCGGTTTAAAACGGATAGAACTGAATAGCAACGGTTTAAACCGGATAAAACAGGATTGAACTGGATTAAACCGGTTTAAAATGGATAAAACCGGTTTAAACTGGATAAAACTGGATTGAACCAGCTTAAACCGGATTAAACCGGATAAAACTGGGTTGAATCGGTTTAAACCGGATGAAATCGGATTGAACAGGTTTAAACATTTTTAAACCGTATAGAACCGGGTAAAACCGGTTTAAACCGGATAAAACGGGATTGATCCGGTTTAAACCGGTTTAAACAGGATAAAACCGGATTGAAATGGTTTATACCGGTTTAAACCGGATATAACCGGTTTAAACTGGATAAAACCGGACTGAACCGGTTTAAATCGGTGTAAACCGGATAAAACCAGATTGAACCGGTTTAAACCAGATCAAACCGGATTGAACCGGATTAAACCGGTTTCAACCGGATAGAACCGGATAGAACCGGTTTAAACCGGATAAAACCGGGGTGAACTGGTTTAAACCGGATAAAAACGGATCGAACCGGTTTAAACGGGATAAAACCGGATAGAACCGTTTCAAACCGGTTTTAAACGGATAAAACCGGAATGAACCGTTTTAAACCGGATAAAACAGGATTGAACCGGTTTAAACTGGTTTCAACCGGATAGAACCGGATAGAACCGGTTTAAACTGGATAAAACCGGATTGAACCGGCTTAAACCGGTTTAAACCGGATAAAACCGGATTGAACTGGTTCAAACCGGATAGAACTGGAGAGAACCGGTTTAAACCGGATAAAACCGGATTGAACCGGTTTAAACCGGATAAAACCGGATTGAACTGGTTTAAACCGGATAAAACCGTATTGAACCGGTTTAAACCGGTTTTTACCGGATAGAACTGGATAGAACCTGTTTACACCGGATAAAACCGGATTGAAGCGGTTCAAACCGGTTTAAACGGGATAAAATCAGATTGAAACGGTTTAAACCGGATTGATCCGGCTTAAACCGGATAAAACCGGAATGAACTGGTTGAAACCGGTTTAAACCGGAAAAAACGGATTGAACCGGTTTAAACCGGTTTCAACCGGATAGAACCAGATAGAACCGGTTTTAAACTGGATAAAAGCGGATTGAACCTGTTAAAGACAGTTAAAACCAGAGAAAACCGGGTGGAACCGGCTTAAACCGGTTTAAACTGGAGAAAACCGGATTGAACCGGTTGTAACCGGTTTAAACCAAATATAAACGGATTGAAGCAGTTTAAACCGGTTTAAAACTGATAAAACCGGAATGAACCGGCCTAAACCTGTTTAAACCCGATAGGACTGGTTTAAACCGGATAAAACCGGATTGAACTGGATTAAACTGGTTTAAACCGGATAGAACTGGTTTAAACTGGATAAAACCGATTGAACCAGTTTAAACCGGTTTAAACCGGATAAAACCAGATTGAACCGGTTTTAACCTGAGAAAACCGGATTGAACTGGTTTAAACCGGTTTCAACCAGATAGAACCGGATAGAACCGGTTTAAACTGGATAAAACCGGATTGAACCAGCTTAAACCGGTTTAAACCAGATAAAACCGGATTGAACCGGTACAAACCGGTTTAAACCGGATAAAACCGGAGTGAACTGGTTTAAACCGGATAAAACCGGATTGAACCGGTTCAAACCAGTTTAAACCGGATAAAACCGGAATGAACTGGTTTAAACCGGATAAAATCGGACTGAACCAGTTTAAACAGGATAAAACCGGATCGAACCGTTTCAAACCGGTTTTAACCAGATAAAACCGGAATGAACCGGTTTAAACTGGATAAAACCGGATTGAACCGGTTTAAACCGGATAAAACCGGATTGAACCGGTTTAAACTGGTTTCAACCAGATAGAACCAGATAGAACCGGTTTAAACTGGATAAAACCGGATTGAACCGGTTCAAACTGGTTTAAACCGGATAAAACCGGATAAAACCGTTTTAAAGCGGTTTAAACTGGATAAAACCAGATTGAACCGGTTTAAGCTGATTAAAACTGGATTGATCTGGTTTAAACTGGTCTAAACCGGATAAAACCGGTTTAAACCGGATAAAACCGGATTGAACTGGCTTAAACCGGTTTAAACCGGATAAAACCTGATTGAACCGGTTTAAACCGGATAAAACCGGATTGAACCGGCTTAAACCGGTTTAAACCGGATAAGACCGGATTGAACCGGTTCAAGCAGGTTTAAACCGGATAAAACCGGAATGAACTGGTTTAAACCGGTTTAAAACGGATAGAACCGGATAGAAACGGTATAAAGCGGATAAAACCGGATTGAACCGCTGTAAACCGGTTGAAACCGGATAAAAACGGATTGAAAGGGTTTAAACCGGTTTAAACAGGATAAAACCGGATTGAACTGGTTTAATCCAGTTAAAACAGGATAGAACAGGACAGAAACAGTTTAATCCAATTTAAAAAGGATAGAACCGGATAGAACCGGTTTAAACGAGATAAAACCGGATTGAACCGGATTAAACGGGTTTAAACCGGAGAAAACCTGATTGAACTGGTTCAAACTGGTTTAAACCGGATAAAACCAGATTGAACCAGTTTAAGCCGATTAAAACCGGATTGAACTGGTTTAAACTGGTCTAAACCGGATAAAACCGGTTTCAACAGGATAAAACCAGATTGAACCGGTTTAAACCAGATAAAACCGGATTGAACCGGTTCAAACTGGTTTAAACCGGATAAAACCGGAGTGAACTGGTTTAAACCGGATAAAAACGGATCGAACCAGTTTAAACCGGATAAAACCGGATAGAACCGTTTCAAACCGGTTTTAAACGGATAAAACCGGAATGAACCGTTTTAAACCGGATAAAACCGGATTGAAACGTTTCAAACCGGTTTTAACCGGATAAAACCGGAATGAACCGGTTTAAACCGGATAAAATCGGATTGAATCGGTTTAAACCGGATAAAACCGGATTGAACCGGTTTAAACTGGTTTCAAACGGATAGAACCGGATAGAACCGGTTTAAACTGGATAAAACCGGATTGAACCGGCTTAAACCGGTTTAAACCGGATAAAACCGGATTGAACTGGTTCAAACCGGATAGAACTGGATAGAACCGGTTTAAACCGTATAAAACCGGATTGAACCGGTTTAAACCGGATAAAACCGGATTGAACTGGTTTAAACCGGATAAAACCGGACTGAACCGGTTTAAACCGGTTTCTACCGGATAGAACTGGATAGAACTGGTTTAAACCGGATAAAACCGGATTGAAGCGGTTTAAACCGGTTTAAACCGGATAAAATCAGATTGAAACGGTTTAAACCGGATTGATCCAGCTTAAACCGGATAAAGCCGGAATGAACTGGTTGAAACCGGTTTAAACCGGAAAAAACGGATTGAACCGGTTTAAACCGGTTTCAACCGGATAGAACCAGATAGATCCGGTTTAAACTGGATAAAAGCGGATTGAACCTGTTAAAGCCGGTTAAAACCGGAGAAAACCGGGTGGAACCGGCTTAAACCGGTTTAAACCGGAGAAAACCGGATTGAACCGGTTGTAACCGGTTTAAACCAAATATAAACGGATTGAAGCAGTTTAAACCGGTTTAAAACTGATAAAACCGGAATGAACCGGCCTAAACCTGTTTAAACCCGATAGGACCGGTTTAAACCAGATAAAACCGGATTGAACTGGATTAAACTGGTTTAAAGCGGATAGAACCGGTTTAAACTGGATAAAACCGATTGAAACAGTTTAAACCGGTTTAAACCGGATAAAACCAGATTGAACCGGTTTTAACCTGAGAAAACCGGATTGAACTGGTTTAAACCGGTTTCAACCAGATAGAAACGGATAGAACCGGTTTAAACTGGATAAAACCGGATTGAACCAGCTTAAACCGGTTTAAACCGGATAAAACCGGATTGAACCGGTACAAACCGGTTTAAACCGGATAAAACCGGAGTGAACTGGTTTAAACCGGATAAAACCGGATTGAACCGGTTCAAACCAGTTTAAACCGGATAAAACCGGAATGAACTGGTTTAAACCGGATAAAATCGGACTGAACCAGTTTAAACCGGATAAAACCGGATCGAACCGTTTCAAACCGGTTTTAACCAGATAAAACCGGAATGAACCGGTTTAAACTGGATAAAACCGGATTGAACCGGTTTAAACCGGATAAAACCGGATTGAACCGGTTTAAACTGGTTTCAACCAGATAGAACCAGATAGAACCGGTTTAAACTGGATAAAACCGGATTGAACCGGCTTAAACCGGTTTAAACCGGATTGAACCGGTTTAAACCGGATAAAACCGGATTGAACCGGTTCAAACTGGTTTAAACCGGATAAAACCGGATAAAACAGTTTTAAAGCG
The DNA here is from genome assembly GCF_027409185.1 of Cynocephalus volans. NCBI lineage: Eukaryota > Metazoa > Chordata > Mammalia > Dermoptera > Cynocephalidae > Cynocephalus > Cynocephalus volans. The sequence goes on from NW_026902447.1 coordinate 22,495, forward strand.
GTTTAAACTGGATAAAACCAGATTGAACCGGTTTAAGCTGATTAAAACCGGATTGATCTGGTTTAAACTGGTCTAAACCGGATAAAACCGGTTTAAACCGGTTAAAACCGGATAAAATCAGATTGAAACAGTTTAAACCGGATTGATCCGGCTTAAACCGGATAAAACCGGAATGAACTGGTTGAAACCGGTTTAAACCGGAAAAAACGGACTGAACCGGTTTAAAATGGATAAAACCGGATAGAACCGGTTTAATCCGGTTTAAACCAGATAAAAACCGATTGAACCGGTTTGACCCGGTTTAAAGCGGATAAAACCGGATTGAACCGGATTAAACCAGTTTATACTGGATAAACCGGATTGAATTGGTTAAAACCGGTTTAAACTGGATAAAACCAGATTGAACCAGTTTAAACCGGTTTCAACCGGATAGAACCGGATAGAACCGGTTTAAACCGGATAAAAACGGATTGAAGCGGTTTAAACAGTTTCAAACCGGATAAAACCGGAATGAACTGGTTTAAACCGGGTTAAACCGGAAAAATCGGATTGAACCGGTTTAAACTGGATAAAACCGGATAGAACCGGTTTAATCCGGTTTAAACCAGATAAAAACCGATTGAACCGGTTTAAACCGGTTTAAACCGGATAGAACCGGTTTAAACCGGATAAAATCGGATTGAACCAGTTTAAACCGGATAAAAACGGATTGATCCGGTTTAAACCGGATAAAACCGGATTGAACCGGTTTAAACCGGCTTAAACCAGATAGAACCAGATAGAACCGCTTTAAACCGGATAGAATCGGATAGAACCGGTTTAAAGCGGATAAAACCGGATTGAACTGGTATAAACCGGTTTAAACTGGAGAAAACCGGATTGAAGAGGTTGAAACCGGATAAAAACGGATTGACCCGGTTTAAACCGGTTTAAACCGGATAAAACCGGATTGAACCGGTTCAAACCGGTTTAAACCGGATAAAACCAAATTGAACCAGTTTAAACCGGATAAAATCAGATTGAACTGGTTTAAAACGTATAAAACCGGGTTGAAGCAGTTTAAACCCTTTTAAACCAGATGGAAACGAATAGAACCGGTTTAAACTGGATAAAACCGGATTGAACTGGTTTAACCGGTTAAAACAGGATAGAACAGGATAGAACCGGTTTAAACCGATTTAAACAGGATAGAACCGGACAGAACCGGTTTAAACGAGATAAAACCGGATTGAACCGGTTTATACCGGTTTAAACAGGATAAAACCGGATTGAACTGGTTTACACCGGTTTCAACTGTATAGAACCGGATAGAACCGGTTTAAACTGGATAAAACAGGATTGAACTGGTTGAAACCGGATAAAACCGGACTGAACCGGTTTAAACTGGTTTCAACCGGATAGAACCGGATAGAACCGGTTTAAACTGGATAAAACTGGATTGAACTGGCTTAAACTGGTTAAAACCAGATTAAACCGGATTGAACCGGTTCAAACTGGTTTAAACCGCATAAAATCAGATTGAACCGGTTTAAACCGCATAAAAACGGATTGAACCGGCTTAAACTGGTTTAAACCGGATTGAACCGGTTCAAACCGGTTTAAACCTGATAAAACCGGAATGAACTTTTTTTAAACCGGTTTAAAACGGATAGAACTGAATAGCAACGGTTTAAACCGGATAAAACAGGATTGAACTGGATTAAACCGGTTTAAAATGGATAAAACCGGTTTAAACTGGATAAAACTGGATTGAACCAGCTTAAACCGGATTAAACCGGATAAAACTGGGTTGAATCGGTTTAAACCGGATGAAATCGGATTGAACAGGTTTAAACATTTTTAAACCGTATAGAACCGGGTAAAACCGGTTTAAACCGGATAAAACGGGATTGATCCGGTTTAAACCGGTTTAAACAGGATAAAACCGGATTGAAATGGTTTATACCGGTTTAAACCGGATATAACCGGTTTAAACTGGATAAAACCGGACTGAACCGGTTTAAATCGGTGTAAACCGGATAAAACCAGATTGAACCGGTTTAAACCAGATCAAACCGGATTGAACCGGATTAAACCGGTTTCAACCGGATAGAACCGGATAGAACCGGTTTAAACCGGATAAAACCGGGGTGAACTGGTTTAAACCGGATAAAAACGGATCGAACCGGTTTAAACGGGATAAAACCGGATAGAACCGTTTCAAACCGGTTTTAAACGGATAAAACCGGAATGAACCGTTTTAAACCGGATAAAACAGGATTGAACCGGTTTAAACTGGTTTCAACCGGATAGAACCGGATAGAACCGGTTTAAACTGGATAAAACCGGATTGAACCGGCTTAAACCGGTTTAAACCGGATAAAACCGGATTGAACTGGTTCAAACCGGATAGAACTGGAGAGAACCGGTTTAAACCGGATAAAACCGGATTGAACCGGTTTAAACCGGATAAAACCGGATTGAACTGGTTTAAACCGGATAAAACCGTATTGAACCGGTTTAAACCGGTTTTTACCGGATAGAACTGGATAGAACCTGTTTACACCGGATAAAACCGGATTGAAGCGGTTCAAACCGGTTTAAACGGGATAAAATCAGATTGAAACGGTTTAAACCGGATTGATCCGGCTTAAACCGGATAAAACCGGAATGAACTGGTTGAAACCGGTTTAAACCGGAAAAAACGGACTGAACCGGTTTAAAATGGATAAAACCGGATAGAACCGGTTTAATCCGGTTTAAACCAGATAAAAACCGATTGAACCGGTTTGACCCGGTTTAAAGCGGATAAAACCGGATTGAACCGGATTAAACCAGTTTATACTGGATAAACCGGATTGAATTGGTTAAAACCGGTTTAAACTGGATAAAACCAGATTGAACCAGTTTAAACCGGTTTCAACCGGATAGAACCGGATAGAACCGGTTTAAACCGGATAAAAACGGATTGAAGCGGTTTAAACAGTTTCAAACCGGATAAAACCGGAATGAACTGGTTTAAACCGGGTTAAACCGGAAAAATCGGATTGAACCGGTTTAAACTGGATAAAACCGGATAGAACCGGTTTAATCCGGTTTAAACCAGATAAAAACCGATTGAACCGGTTTAAACCGGTTTAAACCGGATAGAACCGGTTTAAACCGGATAAAATCGGATTGAACCAGTTTAAACCGGATAAAAACGGATTGATCCGGTTTAAACCGGATAAAACCGGATTGAACCGGTTTAAACCGGCTTAAACCAGATAGAACCAGATAGAACCGCTTTAAACCGGATAGAATCGGATAGAACCGGTTTAAAGCGGATAAAACCGGATTGAACTGGTATAAACCGGTTTAAACTGGAGAAAACCGGATTGAAGAGGTTGAAACCGGATAAAAACGGATTGACCCGGTTTAAACCGGTTTAAACCGGATAAAACCGGATTGAACCGGTTCAAACCGGTTTAAACCGGATAAAACCAAATTGAACCAGTTTAAACCGGATAAAATCAGATTGAACTGGTTTAAAACGTATAAAACCGGGTTGAAGCAGTTTAAACCCTTTTAAACCAGATGGAAACGAATAGAACCGGTTTAAACTGGATAAAACCGGATTGAACTGGTTTAACCGGTTAAAACAGGATAGAACAGGATAGAACCGGTTTAAACCGATTTAAACAGGATAGAACCGGACAGAACCGGTTTAAACGAGATAAAACCGGATTGAACCGGTTTATACCGGTTTAAACAGGATAAAACCGGATTGAACTGGTTTACACCGGTTTCAACTGTATAGAACCGGATAGAACCGGTTTAAACTGGATAAAACAGGATTGAACTGGTTGAAACCGGATAAAACCGGACTGAACCGGTTTAAACTGGTTTCAACCGGATAGAACCGGATAGAACCGGTTTAAACTGGATAAAACTGGATTGAACTGGCTTAAACTGGTTAAAACCAGATTAAACCGGATTGAACCGGTTCAAACTGGTTTAAACCGCATAAAATCAGATTGAACCGGTTTAAACCGCATAAAAACGGATTGAACCGGCTTAAACTGGTTTAAACCGGATTGAACCGGTTCAAACCGGTTTAAACCTGATAAAACCGGAATGAACTTTTTTTAAACCGGTTTAAAACGGATAGAACTGAATAGCAACGGTTTAAACCGGATAAAACAGGATTGAACTGGATTAAACCGGTTTAAAATGGATAAAACCGGTTTAAACTGGATAAAACTGGATTGAACCAGCTTAAACCGGATTAAACCGGATAAAACTGGGTTGAATCGGTTTAAACCGGATGAAATCGGATTGAACAGGTTTAAACATTTTTAAACCGTATAGAACCGGGTAAAACCGGTTTAAACCGGATAAAACGGGATTGATCCGGTTTAAACCGGTTTAAACAGGATAAAACCGGATTGAAATGGTTTATACCGGTTTAAACCGGATATAACCGGTTTAAACTGGATAAAACCGGACTGAACCGGTTTAAATCGGTGTAAACCGGATAAAACCAGATTGAACCGGTTTAAACCAGATCAAACCGGATTGAACCGGATTAAACCGGTTTCAACCGGATAGAACCGGATAGAACCGGTTTAAACCGGATAAAACCGGGGTGAACTGGTTTAAACCGGATAAAAACGGATCGAACCGGTTTAAACGGGATAAAACCGGATAGAACCGTTTCAAACCGGTTTTAAACGGATAAAACCGGAATGAACCGTTTTAAACCGGATAAAACAGGATTGAACCGGTTTAAACTGGTTTCAACCGGATAGAACCGGATAGAACCGGTTTAAACTGGATAAAACCGGATTGAACCGGCTTAAACCGGTTTAAACCGGATAAAACCGGATTGAACTGGTTCAAACCGGATAGAACTGGAGAGAACCGGTTTAAACCGGATAAAACCGGATTGAACCGGTTTAAACCGGATAAAACCGGATTGAACTGGTTTAAACCGGATAAAACCGTATTGAACCGGTTTAAACCGGTTTTTACCGGATAGAACTGGATAGAACCTGTTTACACCGGATAAAACCGGATTGAAGCGGTTCAAACCGGTTTAAACGGGATAAAATCAGATTGAAACGGTTTAAACCGGATTGATCCGGCTTAAACCGGATAAAACCGGAATGAACTGGTTGAAACCGGTTTAAACCGGAAAAAACGGATTGAACCGGTTTAAACCGGTTTCAACCGGATAGAACCAGATAGAACCGGTTTAAACTGGATAAAAGCGGATTGAACCTGTTAAAGACAGTTAAAACCAGAGAAAACCGGGTGGAACCGGCTTAAACCGGTTTAAACTGGAGAAAACCGGATTGAACCGGTTGTAACCGGTTTAAACCAAATATAAACGGATTGAAGCAGTTTAAACCGGTTTAAAACTGATAAAACCGGAATGAACCGGCCTAAACCTGTTTAAACCCGATAGGACTGGTTTAAACCGGATAAAACCGGATTGAACTGGATTAAACTGGTTTAAACCGGATAGAACTGGTTTAAACTGGATAAAACCGATTGAACCAGTTTAAACCGGTTTAAACCGGATAAAACCAGATTGAACCGGTTTTAACCTGAGAAAACCGGATTGAACTGGTTTAAACCGGTTTCAACCAGATAGAACCGGATAGAACCGGTTTAAACTGGATAAAACCGGATTGAACCAGCTTAAACCGGTTTAAACCAGATAAAACCGGATTGAACCGGTACAAACCGGTTTAAACCGGATAAAACCGGAGTGAACTGGTTTAAACCGGATAAAACCGGATTGAACCGGTTCAAACCAGTTTAAACCGGATAAAACCGGAATGAACTGGTTTAAACCGGATAAAATCGGACTGAACCAGTTTAAACAGGATAAAACCGGATCGAACCGTTTCAAACCGGTTTTAACCAGATAAAACCGGAATGAACCGGTTTAAACTGGATAAAACCGGATTGAACCGGTTTAAACCGGATAAAACCGGATTGAACCGGTTTAAACTGGTTTCAACCAGATAGAACCAGATAGAACCGGTTTAAACTGGATAAAACCGGATTGAACCGGTTCAAACTGGTTTAAACCGGATAAAACCGGATAAAACCGTTTTAAAGCGGTTTAAACTGGATAAAACCAGATTGAACCGGTTTAAGCTGATTAAAACTGGATTGATCTGGTTTAAACTGGTCTAAACCGGATAAAACCGGTTTAAACCGGATAAAACCGGATTGAAGCGGTTTAAACCGGTTAAAACCGGATAAAATCAGATTGAAACGGTTTAAAACGGATTGATCCGGCTTAAACCGGATAAAACCGGAATGAACTGGTTGAAACCGGTTTAAACCGGAAAAAACGGACTGAACCGGTTTAAAATGGATAAAACCGGATAGTACCGGTTTAATCCGGTTTAAACCAGATAAAAACCGATTGAACCGGTTTAAACCGGTTTAAAGCGGATAAAACCGGATTGACCCGGATTAAACCAGTTTATACTGGATAAACCGGATTGAATTGGTTAAAACCGGTTTAAACTGGATAAAACCAGATTGAACCGGTTTAAACCGGTTTCAACCGGATAGAACCGGATAGAACCGGTTTAAACCGGATAAAAACGGATTGAAGCGGTTTAAACCGTTTCAAACCGGATAAAACCAGATTGAAACGGTTTAAACCGGATTGAACCGGTTTAAACCGGATAAAACCGGAATGAACTGGTTTAAACCTGTTTAAACCGGAAAAAACGGATTGAACCGGTTTAAACTGGATAAAACCGATTGAACCGGTTTAAACCGGTTTAAACCGGATAAAACCAGATTGTACCGGTTTAAACCGGATAAAAACGGATAGAACCGGTTTAAACCGGTTTAAACCAGATTGAACCGGATAGAACCGGTTTAAACCGTTTAAAACCGGATTGAACTGGTTTAAACCGGTTTAAACCGGTTCAAACCGGATGAAACCGGAATGAACCGGTTTAAACCGTATAAAACCGGATTGAACCGGTTTAAACCAGTTTCAACCGGATAGAACCAGATAGAACCGGTTTAAACTGGATAAAAGCGGATTGAACCGGTTAAAGCCGGTTAAACCCGGAGAAAACCGGGTGGAACCGGCTTAAACCGGTTTAAACCGGAGAAAACTGGATTGAACCGGTTGTAACCGGTTTAAACCGGATATAAACGGATGGAAGCAGTTTAAACCGGTTTAAAACTGATAAAACCGGAATGAACCGGCCTAAACCTGTTTAAACCCGATAGGACCGGTTTAAAGTGGATAAAACAGGATTGAACTGGATTAAACCGGTTTAAAACGGATAAAACCGGTTTAAACTGGATAAAACCGGATTGAACCAGCTTAAACCGGTTTAAACCGGATAAAACTGGGTTGAATCGGTTTAAACCGGATGAAATCGGATTGAACAGGTGTAAACATTTTTAAACCGTATAGAACCGGGTAAAACCGGTTTAAACCGGATAAAACGGGATTGATCCGGTTTAAACCGGTTTAAACAGGATAAAACCGGATTGAACTGGTTTATACCGGTTTAAACCGGATATAACCGGTTTAAATTGGATAAAACCGGACTGAACCGGTTTAAATCGGTTTAAACCGGATAAAACCGGATTGAAACGGATTAAACCAGTTTATACTGGATAAAACGGATTGAATCGGTTAAAACCGGTTTAAACCGGATAAAACCAGATTGAACTGGTTTAAACCGGATCAAACCGGATTGAACCGGATTAAACCGGTTTCAACCGGATAGAACCGGATAGAACCGGTTAAAACCGGATAAAACCCGATTGAACCAGCTTAAACCGGTTTAAACCGGATAAAACCGGATTGAACCGGTTTAAAATGGTTTCAACTGGATAGAACCGGATAGAACCGGTTTAAACTGGATAAAACCGGATTGAACCAGCTTAAACCGGTTTAAACCGGATAAAACCTGATTGAACCGGTTTAAACCGGATAAAACCGGATTGAACCGGCTTAAACCGGTTTAAACCGGATAAGACCGGATTGAACCGGTTCAAACAGGTTTAAACCGGATAAAACCGGAATGAACTGGTTTAAACCGGTTTAAAACGGATAGAACCGGATAGAAACGGTATAAACCGGATAAAACCGGATTGAACCGCTGTAAACCGGTTGAAACCGGATAAAAACGGATTGAAAGGGTTTAAACCGGTTTAAACAGGATAAAACCGGATTGAACTGGTTTAATCCAGTTAAAACAGGATAGAACAGGACAGAAACAGTTTAATCCGATTTAAAAAGGATAGAACCGGATAGAACCGGTTTAAACGAGATAAAACCGGATTGAACCGGTTTAAACCGGTTTAAACCGGATAAAACCGGATTGAACTGGTTTAAACCGGTCTAAACCGGATAAAACCGGTTTCAACAGGATAAAACCAGATTGAACCGGTTTAAACCAGATAAAACCGGATTGAACCGGTTCAAACCGGTTTAAACCGGATAAAACCGGAGTGAACTGGTTTAAACCGGATAAAAACGGATAGAACCGGTTTAAACCGGATAAAACCGGATTGAACCGTTTCAAACCGGTTTTAAATGGATAAAACCGGAATGAACCGTTTTAAACCGGATAAAACCGGATTGAAACGTTTCAAAATGGTTTTAACCGGATAAAAGCGGAATGAACCAGTTTAAACCGGATAAAATCGGACTGAACCGGTTTAAACCGGATAAAACCGGATTGAACCGGTTTAAACTGGATAAAACCGGATTGAACCGGCTTAAACCGGTTTAAACCGGATAAAACCGGATTGAACCGGTTCAAACCGGATAGAACCGGATAGAACCGGTTTAAACCGGATAAAACCGGATTGAACCGGCTTAAACCGGTTTAAACCGGATAAAACCGGATCGAACTGGTTTAAACCGGATAAAACCGGATTGAACCGGTTTAAACCGGTTTCAACCGGATAGAACTAGATAGAACCGGTTTAAACTGGATAAAACCGGATTGAAGCGGTTTAAACCGGTTTAAACCGGATAAAATCAGATTGAAACGGTTTAAACCGGATTGATCCGGCTTAAACCGGATAAAACCGGAATGAACTGGTTGAAACCGGTTTAAACCGGAAAAAACGGATTGAACAGGTTTAAACCGGTTTCAACCGGATAGAACCAGATAGAACCGGTTTAAACTGGATAAAACCGGATTGAACCGGCTTAAACCGGTTTAAACCGGATAAAACCGGATTGAACTGGTTCAAACCGGATAGAACTGGAGAGAACCGGTTTAAACCGGATAAAACCGGATTGAACCGGTTTAAACCGGATAAAACCGGATTGAACTGGTTTAAACCGGATAAAACCGTATTGAACCGGTTTAAACCGGTTTTTACCGGATAGAACTGGATAGAACCGGTTTAAACCGGATAAAACCGGATTGAAGCGGTTCAAACCGGTTTAAACGGGATAAAATCAGATTGAAACGGTTTAAACCGGATTGATCCGGCTTAAACCGGATAAAACCGGAATGAACTGGTTGAAACCGGTTTAAACCGGAAAAAACGGATTGAACCGGTTTAAACCGGTTTCAACCGGATAGAACCAGATAGAACCGGTTTAAACTGGATAAAAGCGGATTGAACCTGTTAAAGACAGTTAAAACCAGAGAAAACCGGGTGGAACCGGCTTAAACCGGTTTAAACTGGAGAAAACCGGATTGAACCGGTTGTAACCGGTTTAAACCAAATATAAACGGATTGAAGCAGTTTAAACCGGTTTAAAACTGATAAAACTGGAATGAACCGGCCTAAACCTGTTTAAACCCGATAGGACCGGTTTAAACCGGATAAAACCGGATTGAACTGGATTAAACTGGTTTAAACCGGATAGAACTGGTTTAAACTGGATAAAACCGATTGAACCAGTTAAAACCGGTTTAAACCGGATAAAACCAGATTGAACTGGTTTTAACCTGAGAAAACCGGATTGAACTGGTTTAAACCGGTTTCAACCAGATAGAACCGGATTGAACCGGTTTAAACTGGATAAAACCGGATTGAACCAGCTTAAACCGGTTTAAACCAGATAAAACCGGATTGAACTGGTACAAACCGGTTTAAACCGGATAAAACCGGAGTGAACTGGTTTAAACCGGATAAAACCGGATTGAACCGGTTCAAACCAGTTTAAACCGGATAAAACCGGAATGAACTGGTTTAAACCGGATAAAATCGGACTGAACCAGTTTAAACAGGATAAAACCGGATCGAACCGTTTCAAACCGGTTTTAACCAGATAAAACCGGAATGAACCGGTTTAAACTGGATAAAACCGGATTGAACCGGTTTAAACCGGATAAAACCGGATTGAACCGGTTTAAACTGGTTTCAACCAGATAGAACCAGATAGAACCGGTTTAAACTGGATAAAACCGGATTGAACCGGCTTAAACCGGTTTAAACCGGATTGAACCGGTTTAAACCGGATAAAACCGGATTGAACCGGTTCAAACTGGTTTAAACCGGATAAAACCGGATAAAACCGTTTTAAAGCGGTTTAAACTGGATAAAACCAGATTGAACCGGTTTAAGCTGATTAAAACTGGATTGATCTGGTTTAAACTGGTCTAAACCGGATAAAACCGGTTTAAACCGGATAAAACCGGATTGAAGCGGTTTAAACCGGTTAAAACCGGATAAAATCAGATTGAAACGGTTTAAAACGGATTGATCCGGCTTAAACCGGATAAAACCGGAATGAACTGGTTGAAACCGGTTTAAACCGGAAAAAACGGACTGAACCGGTTTAAAATGGATAAAACCGGATAGAACCGGTTTAATCCGGTTTAAACCAGATAAAAACCGATTGAACCGGTTTAAACCGGTTTAAAGCGGATAAAACCGGATTGACCCGGATTAAACCAGTTTATACTGGATAAACCGGATTGAATTGGTTAAAACCGGTTTAAACTGGATAAAACCAGATTGAACCGGTTTAAACCGGTTTCAACCGGATAGAACCGGATAGAACCGGTTTAAACCGGATAAAAACGGATTGAAGCGGTTTAAACCGTTTCAAACCGGATAAAACCAGATTGAAACGGTTTAAACCGGATTGAACCGGTTTAAACCGGATAAAACCGGAATGAACTGGTTTAAACCTGTTTAAACCGGAAAAAACGGATTGAACCGGTTTAAACTGGATAAAACCGATTGAACCGGTTTAAACCGGTTTAAACCGGATAAAACCAGATTGTACCGGTTTAAACCGGATAAAAACGGATAGAACCGGTTTAAACCGGTTTAAACCAGATTGAAACGGATAGAACCGGTTTAAACCGTTTAAAACCGGATTGAACTGGTTTAAACCGGTTTAAACCGGTTCAAACCGGATGAAACCGGAATGAACCGGTTTAAACCGTATAAAACCGGATTGAACCGGTTTAAACCAGTTTCAACCGGATAGAACCAGATAGAACCGGTTTAAACTGGATAAAAGCGGATTGAACCGGTTAAAGCCGGTTAAAACCGGAGAAAACCGGGTGGAACCGGCTTAAACCGGTTTAAACCGGAGAAAACTGGATTGAACCGGTTGTAACCGTTTTAAACCGGATATAAACGGATTGAAGCAGTTTAAACCGGTTTAAAACTGATAAAACCGGAATGAACCGGCCTAAACCTGTTTAAACCCGATAGGACCGGTTTAAAGTGGATAAAACAGGATTGAACTGGATTAAACCGGTTTAAAACGGATAAAACCGGTTTAAACTGGATAAAACCGGATTGAACCAGCTTAAACCGGTTTAAACCGGATAAAACTGGGTTGAATCGGTTTAAACCGGATGAAATCGGATTGAACAGGTGTAAACATTTTTAAACCGTATAGAACCGGGTAAAACCGGTTTAAACCGGATAAAACGGGATTGATCCGGTTTAAACCGGTTTAAACAGGATAAAACCGGATTGAACTGGTTTATACCGGTTTAAACCGGATATAACCGGTTTAAATTGGATAAAACCGGACTGAACCGGTTTAAATCGGTTTAAACCGGATAAAACCGGATTGAAACGGATTAAACCAGTTTATACTGGATAAAACGGATTGAATCGGTTAAAACCGGTTTAAACCGTATAAAACCAGATTGAACTGGTTTAAACCGGATCAAACCGGATTGAACCGGATTAAACCGGTTTCAACCGGATAGAACCGGATAGAACCGGTTAAAACCGGATAAAACCCGATTGAACCAGCTTAAACCGGTTTAAACCGGATAAAACCGGATTGAACCGGTTTAAAATGGTTTCAACTGGATAGAACCGGATAGAACCGGTTTAAACTGGATAAAACCGGATTGAACCAGCTTAAACCGGTTTAAACCGGATAAAACCTGATTGAACCGGTTTAAACCGGATAAAACCGGATTGAACCGGCTTAAACCGGTTTAAACCGGATAAGACCGGATTGAACCGGTTCAAACAGGTTTAAACCGGATAAAACCGGAATGAACTGGTTTAAACCGGTTTAAAACGGATAGAACCGGATAGAAATGGTATAAACCGGATAAAACCGGATTGAACCGCTGTAAACCGGTTGAAACCGGATAAAAACGGATTGAAAGGGTTTAAACCGGTTTAAACAGGATAAAACCGGATTGAACTGGTTTAATCCAGTTAAAACAGGATAGAACAGGACAGAAACAGTTTAATCCGATTTAAAAAGGATAGAACCGGATAGAACCGGTTTAAACGAGATAAAACCGGATTGAACCGGTTTAAACCGGTTTAAACCGGATAAAACCGGATTGAACTGGTTTAAACCGGTCTAAACCGGATAAAACCGGTTTCAACAGGATAAAACCAGATTGAACCGGTTTAAACCAGATAAAACCGGATTGAACCGGTTCAAACCGGTTTAAACCGGATAAAACCGGAGTGAACTGGTTTAAACCGGATAAAAACGGATCGAACCGGTTTAAACCGGATAAAACCGGATTGAACCGTTTCAAACCGGTTTTAAATGGATAAAACCGGAATGAACCGTTTTAAACCGGATAAAACCGGATTGAAACGTTTCAAAATGGTTTTAACCGGATAAAAGCGGAATGAACCAGTTTAAACCGGATAAAATCGGACTGAACCGGTTTAAACCGGATAAAACCGGATTGAACCGGTTTAAACTGGATAAAACCGGATTGAACCGGCTTAAACCGGTTTAAACCGGATAAAACCGGATTGAACCGGTTCAAACCGGATAGAACCGGATAGAACCGGTTTAAACCGGATAAAACCGGATTGAACCGGCTTACACCGGTTTAAACCGGATAAAACCGGATCGAACTGGTTTAAACCGGATAAAACCGGATTGAACCGGTTTAAACCGGTTTCAACCGGATAGAACTAGATAGAACCGGTTTAAACTGGATAAAACCGGATTGAAGCGGTTTAAACCGGATTGATCCGGCTTAAACCGGATAAAACCGGAATGAACTGGTTGAAACCGGTTTAAACCGGAAAAAACGGATTGAACAGGTTTAAACCGGTTTCAACCGGATAGAACCAGATAGAACCGGTTTAAACTGGATAAAACCGGATTGAACCGGCTTAAACCGGTTTAAACCGGATAAAACCGGATTGAACTGGTTCAAACCGGATAGAACTGGAGAGAACCGGTTTAAACCGGATAAAACCGGATTGAACCGGTTTAAACCGGATAAAACCGGATTGAACTGGTTTAAACCGGATAAAACCGTATTGAACCGGTTTAAACCGGTTTTTACCGGATAGAACTGGATAGAACCGGTTTAAACCGGATAAAACCGGATTGAAGCGGTTCAAACCGGTTTAAACGGGATAAAATCAGATTGAAACGGTTTAAACCGGATTGATCCGGCTTAAACCGGATAAAACCGGAATGAACTGGTTGAAACCGGTTTAAACCGGAAAAAACGGATTGAACCGGTTTAAACCGGTTTCAACCGGATAGAACCAGATAGAACCGGTTTAAACTGGATAAAAGCGGATTGAACCTGTTAAAGACAGTTAAAACCAGAGAAAACCGGGTGGAACCGGCTTAAACCGGTTTAAACTGGAGAAAACCGGATTGAACCGGTTGTAACCGGTTTAAACCAAATATAAACGGATTGAAGCAGTTTAAACCGGTTTAAAACTGATAAAACTGGAATGAACCGGCCTAAACCTGTTTAAACCCGATAGGACCGGTTTAAACCGGATAAAACCGGATTGAACTGGATTAAACTGGTTTAAACCGGATAGAACTGGTTTAAACTGGATAAAACCGATTGAACCAGTTTAAACCGGTTTAAACCGGATAAAACCAGATTGAACCGGTTTTAACCTGAGAAAACCGGATTGAACTGGTTTAAACCGGTTTCAACCAGATAGAACCGGATAGAACCGGTTTAAACTGGATAAAACCGGATTGAACCAGCTTAAACCGGTTTAAACCAGATAAAACCGGATTGAACCGGTACAAACCGGTTTAAACCGGATAAAACCGGAGTGAACTGGTTTAAAACGGATAAAACCGGATTGAACCGGTTCAAACCAGTTTAAACCGGATAAAACCGGAATGAACTGGTTTAAACCGGATAAAATCGGACTGAACCAGTTTAAACAGGATAAAACCGGATTGAACCGTTTCAAACCGGTTTTAACCAGATAAAACCGGAATGAACCGGTTTAAACTGGATAAAACCGGATTGAACCGGTTTAAACCGGATAAAACCGGATTGAACCGGTTTAAACTGGTTTCAACCAGATAGAACCAGATAGAACCGGTTTAAACTGGATAAAACCGGATTGAACCGGCTTAAACCGGTTTAAACCGGATTGAACCGGTTTAAACCGGATAAAACCGGATTGAACCGGTTCAAACTGGTTTAAACCGGATAAAACCGGATAAAACCGTTTTAAAGCGGTTTAAACTGGATAAAACCAGATTGAACCGGTTTAAGCTGATTAAAACTGGATTGATCTGGTTTAAACTGGTCTAAACTGGATAAAACCGGTTTAAACCGGATAAAACCGGATTGAAGCGGTTTAAACCGGTTAAAACCGGATAAAATCAGATTGAAACGGTTTAAAACGGATTGATCCGGCTTAAACCGGATAAAACCGGAATGAACTGGTTGAAACCGGTTTAAACCGGAAAAAACGGACTGAACCGGTTTAAAATGGATAAAACCGGATAGAACCGGTTTAATCCGGTTTAAACCAGATAAAAACCGATTGAACCGGTTTAAACCGGTTTAAAGCGGATAAAACCGGATTGACCCGGATTAAACCAGTTTATACTGGATAAACCGGATTGAATTGGTTAAAACCGGTTTAAACTGGATAAAACCAGATTGAACCGGTTTAAACCGGTTTCAACCGGATAGAACCGGATAGAACCGGTTTAAACCGGATAAAAACGGATTGAAGCGGTTTAAACCGTTTCAAACCGGATAAAACCAGATTGAAACGGTTTAAACCGGATTGAACCGGTTTAAACCGGATAAAACCGGAATGAACTGGTTTAAACCTGTTTAAACCGGAAAAAACGGATTGAACCGGTTTAAACTGGATAAAACCGATTGAACCGGTTTAAACCGGTTTAAACCGGATAAAACCAGATTGTACCGGTTTAAACCGGATAAAAACGGATAGAACCGGTTTAAACCGGTTTAAACCAGATTGAACCGGATAGAACCGGTTTAAACCGTTTAAAACCGGATTGAACTGGTTTAAACCGGTTTAAACCGGTTCAAACCGGATGAAACCGGAATGAACCGGTTTAAACCGTATAAAATCGGATTGAACCGGTTTAAACCAGTTTCAACCGGATAGAACCAGATAGAACCGGTTTAAACTGGATAAAAGCGGATTGAACCGG
The DNA here is from genome assembly GCF_027409185.1 of Cynocephalus volans. Lineage (NCBI taxonomy): Eukaryota > Metazoa > Chordata > Mammalia > Dermoptera > Cynocephalidae > Cynocephalus > Cynocephalus volans. Next base: position 38,348 of record NW_026902447.1, read on the forward strand.
TTAAAGCCGGTTAAAACCGGAGAAAACCGGGTGGAACCGGCTTAAACCGGTTTAAACCGGAGAAAACTGGATTGAACCGGTTGTAACCGGTTTAAACCGGATATAAACGGATTGAAGCAGTTTAAACCGGTTTAAAACTGATAAAACCGGAATGAACCGGCCTAAACCTGTTTAAACCCGATAGGACCGGTTTAAAGTGAATAAAACAGGATTGAACTGGATTAAACCGGTTTAAAACGGATAAAACCGGTTTAAACTGGATAAAACCGGATTGAACCAGCTTAAACCGGTTTAAACCGGATAAAACTGGGTTGAATCGGTTTAAACCAGATGAAATCGGATTGAACAGGTGTAAACATTTTTAAACCATATAGAACCGGGTAAAACCGGTTTAAACCGGATAAAACGGGATTGATCTGGTTTAAACCGGTTTAAACAGGATAAAACCGGATTGAACTGGTTTATACCGGTTTAAACCGGATATAACCGGTTTAAATTGGATAAAACCGGACTGAACCGGTTTAAATCGGTTTAAACCGGATAAAACCGGATTGAAACGGATTAAACCAGTTTATACTGGATAAAACGGATTGAATCGGTTAAAACCGGTTTAAACCGGATAAAACCAGATTGAACTGGTTTAAACCGGATCAAACCGGATTGAACCGGATTAAACCGGTTTCAACCGGATAGAACCGGATAGAACCGGTTAAAACCGGATAAAACCCGATTGAACCAGCTTAAACCGGTTTAAACCGGATAAAACCGGATTGAACCGGTTTAAAATGGTTTCAACTGGATAGAACCGGATAGAACCGGTTTAAACTGGATAAAACCGGATTGAACCAGCTTAAACCGGTTTAAACCGGATAAAACCTGATTGAACCGGTTTAAACCGGATAAAACCGGATTGAACCGGCTTAAACCGGTTTAAACCGGATAAGACCGGATTGAACCGGTTCAAACAGGTTTAAACCGGATAAAACCGGAGTGAACTGGTTTAAACCGGATAAAAACGGATCGAACCGGTTTAAACCGGATAAAACCGGATTGAACCGTTTCAAACCGGTTTTAAATGGATAAAACCGGAATGAACCGTTTTAAACCGGATAAAACCGGATTGAAACGTTTCAAAATGGTTTTAACTGGATAAAAGCGGAATGAACCAGTTTAAACCGGATAAAATCGGACTGAACCGGTTTAAACCGGATAAAACCGGATTGAACCGGTTTAAACTGGTTTCAACCGGATAGAACCGGATAGAACCGGTTTAAACTGGATAAAACCGGATTGAACCGGCTTAAACCGGTTTAAACCGGATAAAAATGGATTGAACCGGTTCAAACCGGATAGAACCGGATAGAACCGGTTTAAACCGGATAAAACCGGATTGAACCGGCTTAAACCGGTTTAAACCGGATAAAACCGGATCGAACTGGTTTAAACCGGATAAAACCGGATTGAACCGGTTTAAACCGGTTTCAACCGGATAGAACTAGATAGAACCGGTTTAAACTGGATAAAACCGGATTGAAGCGGTTTAAACCGGTTTAAACCGGATAAAATCAGATTGAAACGGTTTAAACCGGATTGATCCGGCTTAAACCGGATAAAACCGGAATGAACTGGTTGAAACCGGTTTAAACCGGAAAAAACGGACTGAACCGGTTTAAAATGGATAAAACCGGATAGAACCGGTTTAATCCGGTTTAAACCAGATAAAAACCGATTGAACCGGTTTAAACCGGTTTAAAGCGGATAAAACCGGATTGACCCGGATTAAACCAGTTTATACTGGATAAACCGGATTGAATTGGTTAAAACCGGTTTAAACTGGATAAAACCAGATTGAACCGGTTTAAACCGGTTTCAACCGGATAGAACCGGATAGAACCGGTTTAAACCGGATAAAAACGGATTGAAGCGGTTTAAACCGTTTCAAACCGGATAAAACCAGATTGAAACGGTTTAAACCGGATTGAACCGGTTTAAACCGGATAAAACCGGAATGAACTGGTTTAAACCTGTTTAAACCGGAAAAAACGGATTGAACCGGTTTAAACTGGATAAAACCGATTGAACCGGTTTAAACCGGTTTAAACCGGATAAAACCAGATTGTACCGGTTTAAACCGGATAAAAACGGATAGAACCGGTTTAAACCGGTTTAAACCAGATTGAACCGGATAGAACCGGTTTAAACCGTTTAAAACCGGATTGAACTGGTTTAAACCGGTTTAAACCGGTTCAAACCGGATGAAACCGGAATGAACCGGTTTAAACCGTATAAAATCGGATTGAACCGGTTTAAAGCAGTTTCAACCGGATAGAACCTGATAGAACCGGTTTAAACTGGATAAAAGCGGATTGAACCGGTTAAAGCCGGTTAAAACCGGAGAAAACCGGGTGGAACCGGCTTAAACCGGTTTAAACCGGAGAAAACTGGATTGAACCGGTTGTAACCGGTTTAAACCGGATATAAACGGATTGAAGCAGTTTAAACCGGTTTAAAACTGATAAAACCGGAATGAACCGGCCTAAACCTGTTTAAACCCGATAGGACCGGTTTAAAGTGAATAAAACAGGATTGAACTGGATTAAACCGGTTTAAAACGGATAAAACCGGTTTAAACTGGATAAAACCGGATTGAACCAGCTTAAACCGGTTTAAACCGGATAAAACTGGGTTGAATCGGTTTAAACTGGATGAAATCGGATTGAACAGGTGTAAACATTTTTAAACCGTATAGAACCGGGTAAAACCGGTTTAAACCGGATAAAACGGGATTGATCTGGTTTAAACCGGTTTAAACAGGATAAAACCGGATTGAACTGGTTTATACCGGTTTAAACCGGATATAACCGGTTTAAATTGGATAAAACCGGACTGAACCGGTTTAAATCGGTTTAAACCGGATAAAACCGGATTGAAACGGATTAAACCAGTTTATACTGGATAAAACGGATTGAATCGGTTAAAACCGGTTTAAACCGGATAAAACCAGATTGAACTGGTTTAAACCGGATCAAACCGGATTGAACCGGATTAAACCGGTTTCAACCGGATAGAACCGGATAGAACCGGTTAAAACCGGATAAAACCCGATTGAACCAGCTTAAACCGGTTTAAACCGGATAAAACCGGATTGAACCGGTTTAAAATGGTTTCAACTGGATAGAACCGGATAGAACCGGTTTAAACTGGATAAAACCGGATTGAACCAGCTTAAACCGGTTTAAACCGGATAAAACCTGATTGAACCGGTTTAAACCGGATAAAACCGGATTGAACCGGCTTAAACCGGTTTAAACCGGATAAGACCGGATTGAACCGGTTCAAACAGGTTTAAACCGGATAAAACCGGAATGAACTGGTTTAAACCGGTTTAAAACGGATAGAACCGGATAGAAACGGTATAAACCGGATAAAACCGGATTGAACCGCTGTAAACCGGTTGAAACCGGATAAAAACGGATTGAAAGGGTTTAAACCGGTTTAAATAGGATAAAACCGGATTGAACTGGTTTAATCCAGTTAAAACAGGATAGAACAGGACAGAAACAGTTTAATCCGATTTAAAAAGGATAGAACCGGATAGAACCGGTTTAAACGAGATAAAACCGGATTGAACCGGTTTAAACCGGTTTAAACCGGATAAAACCGGATTGAACTGGTTCAAACCGGATAGAACTGGAGAGAACCGGTTTAAACCGGATAAAACCGGATTGAAGCGGTTCAAACCGGTTTAAACGGGATAAAATCAGATTGAAACGGTTTAAACCGGATTGATCCGGCTTAAACCGGATAAAACCGGAATGAACTGGTTGAAACCGGTTTAAACCGGAAAAAACGGATTGAACCGGTTTAAACCGGTTTCAACCGGATAGAATCAGATAGAACCGGTTTAAACTGGATAAAAGCGGATTGAACCTGTTAAAGACAGTTAAAACCAGAGAAAACCGGGTGGAACCGGCTTAAACCGGTTTAAACTGGAGAAAACCGGATTGAACCGGTTGTAACCGGTTTAAACCAAATATAAACGGATTGAAGCAGTTTAAACCGGTTTAAAACTGATAAAACTGGAATGAACCGGCCTAAACCTGTTTAAACCCGATAGGACCGGTTTAAACCGGATAAAACCGGATTGAACTGGATTAAACTGGTTTAAACCGGATAGAACTGGTTTAAACTGGATAAAACCGATTGAACCAGTTTAAACCGGTTTAAACCGGATAAAACCAGATTGAACCGGTTTTAACCTGAGAAAACCGGATTGAACTGGTTTAAACCGGTTTCAACCAGATAGAACCGGATAGAACCGGTTTAAACTGGATAAAACCGGATTGAACCAGCTTAAACCGGTTTAAACCAGATAAAACCGGATTGAACCGGTACAAACCGGTTTAAACCGGATAAAACCGGAGTGAACTGGTTTAAAACGGATAAAACCGGATTGAACCGGTTCAAACCAGTTTAAACCGGATAAAACCGGAATGAACTGGTTTAAACCGGATAAAATCGGACTGAACCAGTTTAAACAGGATAAAACCGGATTGAACCGTTTCAAACCGGTTTTAACCAGATAAAACCGGAATGAACCGGTTTAAACTGGATAAAACCGGATTGAACCGGTTTAAACCGGATAAAACCGGATTGAACCGGTTTAAACTGGTTTCAACCAGATAGAACCAGATAGAACCGGTTTAAACTGGATAAAACCGGATTGAACCGGCTTAAACCGGTTTAAACCGGATTGAACCGGTTTAAACCGGATAAAACCGGATTGAACCGGTTCAAACTGGTTTAAACCGGATAAAACCGGATAAAACCGTTTTAAAGCGGTTTAAACTGGATAAAACCAGATTGAACCGGTTTAAGCTGATTAAAACTGGATTGATCTGGTTTAAACTGGTCTAAACCGGATAAAACCGGTTTAAACCGGATAAAACCGGATTGAAGCGGTTTAAACCGGTTAAAACCGGATAAAATCAGATTGAAACGGTTTAAAACGGATTGATCCGGCTTAAACCGGATAAAACCGGAATGAACTGGTTGAAACCGGTTTAAACCGGAAAAAACGGACTGAACCGGTTTAAAATGGATAAAACCGGATAGAACCGGTTTAATCCGGTTTAAACCAGATAAAAACCGATTGAACCGGTTTAAACCGGTTTAAAGCGGATAAAACCGGATTGACCCGGATTAAACCAGTTTATACTGGATAAACCGGATTGAATTGGTTAAAACCGGTTTAAACTGGATAAAACCAGATTGAACCGGTTTAAACCGGTTTCAACCGGATAGAACCGGATAGAACCGGTTTAAACCGGATAAAAACGGATTGAAGCGGTTTAAACCGTTTCAAACCGGATAAAACCAGATTGAAACGGTTTAAACCGGATTGAACCGGTTTAAACCGGATAAAACCGGAATGAACTGGTTTAAACCTGTTTAAACCGGAAAAAACGGATTGAACCGGTTTAAACTGGATAAAACCGATTGAACCGGTTTAAACCGGTTTAAACCGGATAAAACCAGATTGTACCGGTTTAAACCGGATAAAAACGGATAGAACCGGTTTAAACCGGTTTAAACCAGATTGAACCGGATAGAACCGGTTTAAACCGTTTAAAACCGGATTGAACTGGTTTAAACCGGTTTAAACCGGTTCAAACCGGATGAAACCGGAATGAACCGGTTTAAACCGTATAAAATCGGATTGAACCGGTTTAAACCAGTTTCAACCGGATAGAACCAGATAGAACCGGTTTAAACTGGATAAAAGCGGATTGAACCGGTTAAAGCCGGTTAAAACCGGAGAAAACCGGGTGGAACCGGCTTAAACCGGTTTAAACCGGAGAAAACTGGATTGAACCGGTTGTAACCGGTTTAAACCGGATATAAACGGATTGAAGCAGTTTAAACCGGTTTAAAACTGATAAAACCGGAATGAACCGGCCTAAACCTGTTTAAACCCGATAGGACCGGTTTAAAGTGAATAAAACAGGATTGAACTGGATTAAACCGGTTTAAAACGGATAAAACCGGTTTAAACTGGATAAAACCGGATTGAACCAGCTTAAACCGGTTTAAACCGGATAAAACTGGGTTGAATCGGTTTAAACCGGATGAAATCGGATTGAACAGGTGTAAACATTTTTAAACCATATAGAACCGGGTAAAACCGGTTTAAACCGGATAAAACGGGATTGATCTGGTTTAAACCGGTTTAAACAGGATAAAACCGGATTGAACTGGTTTATACCGGTTTAAACCGGATATAACCGGTTTAAATTGGATAAAACCGGACTGAACCGGTTTAAATCGGTTTAAACCGGATAAAACCGGATTGAAACGGATTAAACCAGTTTATACTGGATAAAACGGATTGAATCGGTTAAAACCGGTTTAAACCGGATAAAACCAGATTGAACTGGTTTAAACCGGATCAAACCGGATTGAACCGGATTAAACCGGTTTCAACCGGATAGAACCGGATAGAACCGGTTAAAACCGGATAAAACCCGATTGAACCAGCTTAAACCGGTTTAAACCGGATAAAACCGGATTGAACCGGTTTAAAATGGTTTCAACTGGATAGAACCGGATAGAACCGGTTTAAACTGGATAAAACCGGATTGAACCAGCTTAAACCGGTTTAAACCGGATAAAACCTGATTGAACCGGTTTAAACCGGATAAAACCGGATTGAACCGGCTTAAACCGGTTTAAACCGGATAAGACCGGATTGAACCGGTTCAAACAGGTTTAAACCGGATAAAACCGGAGTGAACTGGTTTAAACCGGATAAAAACGGATCGAACCGGTTTAAACCGGATAAAACCGGATTGAACCGTTTCAAACCGGTTTTAAATGGATAAAACCGGAATGAACCGTTTTAAACCGGATAAAACCGGATTGAAACGTTTCAAAATGGTTTTAACCGGATAAAAGCGGAATGAACCAGTTTAAACCGGATAAAATCGGACTGAACCGGTTTAAACCGGATAAAACCGGATTGAACCGGTTTAAACTGGTTTCAACCGGATAGAACCGGATAGAACCGGTTTAAACTGGATAAAACCGGATTGAACCGGCTTAAACCGGTTTAAACCGGATAAAAATGGATTGAACCGGTTCAAACCGGATAGAACCGGATAGAACCGGTTTAAACCGGATAAAACCGGATTGAACCGGCTTAAACCGGTTTAAACCGGATAAAACCGGATCGAACTGGTTTAAACCGGATAAAACCGGATTGAACCGGTTTAAACCGGTTTCAACCGGATAGAACTAGATAGAACCGGTTTAAACTGGATAAAACCGGATTGAAGCGGTTTAAACCGGTTTAAACCGGATAAAATCAGATTGAAACGGTTTAAACCGGATTGATCCGGCTTAAACCGGATAAAACCGGAATGAACTGGTTGAAACCGGTTTAAACCGGAAAAAACGGACTGAACCGGTTTAAAATGGATAAAACCGGATAGAACCGGTTTAATCCGGTTTAAACCAGATAAAAACCGATTGAACCGGTTTAAACCGGTTTAAAGCGGATAAAACCGGATTGACCCGGATTAAACCAGTTTATACTGGATAAACCGGATTGAATTGGTTAAAACCGGTTTAAACTGGATAAAACCAGATTGAACCGGTTTAAACCGGTTTCAACCGGATAGAACCGGATAGAACCGGTTTAAACCGGATAAAAACGGATTGAAGCGGTTTAAACCGTTTCAAACCGGATAAAACCAGATTGAAACGGTTTAAACCGGATTGAACCGGTTTAAACCGGATAAAACCGGAATGAACTGGTTTAAACCTGTTTAAACCGGAAAAAACGGATTGAACCGGTTTAAACTGGATAAAACCGATTGAACCGGTTTAAACCGGTTTAAACCGGATAAAACCAGATTGTACCGGTTTAAACCGGATAAAAACGGATAGAACCGGTTTAAACCGGTTTAAACCAGATTGAACCGGATAGAACCGGTTTTAAACCGTTTAAAACCGGATTGAACCGGTTTAAACCGGTTTAAACCGGTTCAAACCGGATGAAACCGGAATGAACCGGTTTAAACCGTATAAAATCGGATTGAACCGGTTTAAACCAGTTTCAACCGGATAGAACCAGATACAACCGGTTTAAACTGGATAAAAGCGGATTGAACCGGTTAAAGCCGGTTAAAACCGGAGAAAACCGGGTGGAACCGGCTTAAACCGGTTTAAACCGGAGAAAACTGGATTGAACCGGTTGTAACCGGTTTAAACCGGATATAAACGGATTGAAGCAGTTTAAACCGGTTTAAAACTGATAAAACCGGAATGAACCGGCCTAAACCTGTTTAAACCCGATAGGACCGGTTTAAAGTGGATAAAACAGGATTGAACTGGATTAAACCGGTTTAAAACGGATAAAACCGGTTTAAACTGGATAAAACCGGATTGAACCAGCTTAAACCGGTTTAAACCGGATAAAACTGGGTTGAATCGGTTTAAACCGGATGAAATCGGATTGAACAGGTGTAAACATTTTTAAACCGTATAGAACCGGGTAAAACCGGTTTAAACCGGATAAAACGGGATTGATCCGGTTTAAACCGGTTTAAACAGGATAAAACCGGATTGAACTGGTTTATACCGGTTTAAACCGGATATAACCGGTTTAAATTGGATAAAACCGGACTGAACCGGTTTAAATCGGTTTAAACCGGATAAAACCGGATTGAAACGGATTAAACCAGTTTATACTGGATAAAACGGATTGAATCGGTTAAAACCGGTTTAAACCGGATAAAACCAGATTGAACTGGTTTAAACCGGATCAAACCGGATTGAACCGGATTAAACCGGTTTCAACCGGATAGAACCGGATAGAACCGGTTAAAACCGGATAAAACCCGATTGAACCAGCTTAAACCGGTTTAAACCGGATAAAACCGGATTGAACCGGTTTAAAATGGTTTCAACTGGATAGAACCGGATAGAACCGGTTTAAACTGGATAAAACCGGATTGAACCAGCTTAAACCGGTTTAAACCGGATAAAACCTGATTGAACCGGTTTAAACCGGATAAAACCGGATTGAACCGGCTTAAACCGGTTTAAACCGGATAAGACCGGATTGAACCGGTTCAAACAGGTTTAAACCGGATAAAACCGGAATGAACTGGTTTAAACCGGTTTAAAACGGATAGAACCGGATAGAAACGGTATAAACCGGATAAAACCGGATTGAACCGCTGTAAACCGGTTGAAACCGGATAAAAACGGATTGAAAGGGTTTAAACCGGTTTAAACAGGATAAAACCGGATTGAACTGGTTTAATCCAGTTAAAACAGGATAGAACAGGACAGAAACAGTTTAATCCGATTTAAAAAGGATAGAACCGGATAGAACCGGTTTAAACGAGATAAAACCGGATTGAACCGGTTTAAACCGGTTTAAACCGGATAAAACCGGATTGAACTGGTTTAAACCGGTCTAAACCGGATAAAACCGGTTTCAACAGGATAAAACCAGATTGAACCGGTTTAAACCAGATAAAACCGGATTGAACCGGTTCAAACCGGTTTAAACCGGATAAAACCGGAGTGAACTGGTTTAAACCGGATAAAAACGGATCGAACCGGTTTAAACCGGATAAAACCGGATTGAACCGTTTCAAACCGGTTTTAAATGGATAAAACCGGAATGAACCGTTTTAAACCGGATAAAACCGGATTGAAACGTTTCAAAATGGTTTTAACCGGATAAAAGCGGAATGAACCAGTTTAAACCGGATAAAATCGGACTGAACCGGTTTAAACCGGATAAAACCGGATTGAACCGGTTTAAACTGGATAAAACCGGATTGAACCGGCTTAAACCGGTTTAAACCGGATAAAACCGGATTGAACCGGTTCAAACCGGATAGAACCGGATAGAACCGGTTTAAACCGGATAAAACCGGATTGAACCGGCTTACACCGGTTTAAACCGGATAAAACCGGATCGAACTGGTTTAAACCGGATAAAACCGGATTGAACCGGTTTAAACCGGTTTCAACCGGATAGAACTAGATAGAACCGGTTTAAACTGGATAAAACCGGATTGAAGCGGTTTAAACCGGTTTAAACCGGATAAAATCAGATTGAAACGGATTAAACCGGATTGATCCGGCTTAAACCGGATAAAACCGGAATGAACTGGTTGAAACCGGTTTAAACCGGAAAAAACGGATTGAACAGGTTTAAACCGGTTTCAACCGGATAGAACCAGATAGAACCGGTTTAAACTGGATAAAACCGGATTGAACCGGCTTAAACCGGTTTAAACCGGATAAAACCGGATTGAACTGGTTCAAACCGGATAGAACTGGAGAGAACCGGTTTAAACCGGATAAAACCGGATTGAACCGGTTTAAACCGGATAAAACCGGATTGAACTGGTTTAAACCGGATAAAACCGTATTGAACCGGTTTAAACCGGTTTTTACCGGATAGAACTGGATAGAACCGGTTTAAACCGGATAAAACCGGATTGAAGCGGTTCAAACCGGTTTAAACGGGATAAAATCAGATTGAAACGGTTTAAACCGGATTGATCTGGCTTAAACCGGATAAAACCGGAATGAACTGGTTGAAACCGGTTTAAACCGGAAAAAACGGATTGAACCGGTTTAAACCGGTTTCAACCGGATAGAACCAGATAGAACCGGTTTAAACTGGATAAAAGCGGATTGAACCTGTTAAAGACAGTTAAAACCAGAGAAAACCGGGTGGAACCGGCTTAAACCGGTTTAAACTGGAGAAAACCGGATTGAACCGGTTGTAACCGGTTTAAACCAAATATAAACGGATTGAAGCAGTTTAAACCGGTTTAAAACTGATAAAACTGGAATGAACCGGCCTAAACCTGTTTAAACCCGATAGGACCGGTTTAAACCGGATAAAACCGGATTGAACTGGATTAAACTGGTTTAAACCGGATAGAACTGGTTTAAACTGGATAAAACCGATTGAACCAGTTTAAACCGGTTTAAACCGGATAAAACCAGATTGAACCGGTTTTAACCTGAGAAAACCGGATTGAACTGGTTTAAACCGGTTTCAACCAGATAGAACCGGATAGAACCGGTTTAAACTGGATAAAACCGGATTGAACCAGCTTAAACCGGTTTAAACCAGATAAAACCGGATTGAACCGGTACAAACCGGTTTAAACCGGATAAAACCGGAGTGAACTGGTTTAAAACGGATAAAACCGGATTGAACCGGTTCAAACCAGTTTAAACCGGATAAAACCGGAATGAACTGGTTTAAACCGGATAAAATCGGACTGAACCAGTTTAAACAGGATAAAACCGGATTGAACCGTTTCAAACCGGTTTTAACCAGATAAAACCGGAATGAACCGGTTTAAACTGGATAAAACCGGATTGAACCGGTTTAAACCGGATAAAACCGGATTGAACCGGTTTAAACTGGTTTCAACCAGATAGAACCAGATAGAACCGGTTTAAACTGGATAAAACCGGATTGAACCGGCTTAAACCGGTTTAAACCGGATTGAACCGGTTTAAACCGGATAAAACCGGATTGAACCGGTTCAAACTGGTTTAAACCGGATAAAACCGGATAAAACCGTTTTAAAGCGGTTTAAACTGGATAAAACCAGATTGAACCGGTTTAAGCTGATTAAAACTGGATTGATCTGGTTTAAACTGGTCTAAACCGGATAAAACCGGTTTAAACCGGATAAAACCGGATTGAAGCGGTTTAAACCGGTTAAAACCGGATAAAATCAGATTGAAACGGTTTAAAACGGATTGATCCGGCTTAAACCGGATAAAACCGGAATGAACTGGTTGAAACCGGTTTAAACCGGAAAAAACGGACTGAACCGGTTTAAAATGGATAAAACCGGATAGAACCGGTTTAATCCGGTTTAAACCAGATAAAAACCGATTGAACCGGTTTAAACCGGTTTAAAGCGGATAAAACCGGATTGACCCGGATTAAACCAGTTTATACTGGATAAACCGGATTGAATTGGTTAAAACCGGTTTAAACTGGATAAAACCAGATTGAACCGGTTTAAACCGGTTTCAACCGGATAGAACCGGATAGAACCGGTTTAAACCGGATAAAAACGGATTGAAGCGGTTTAAACCGTTTCAAACCGGATAAAACCAGATTGAAACGGTTTAAACCGGATTGAACCGGTTTAAACCGGATAAAACCGGAATGAACTGGTTTAAACCTGTTTAAACCGGAAAAAACGGATTGAACCGGTTTAAACTGGATAAAACCGATTGAACCGGTTTAAACCGGTTTAAACCGGATAAAACCAGATTGTACCGGTTTAAACCGGATAAAAACGGATAGAACCGGTTTAAACCGGTTTAAACCAGATTGAACCGGATAGAACCGGTTTAAACCGTTTAAAACCGGATTGAACTGGTTTAAACCGGTTTAAACCGGTTCAAACCGGATGAAACCGGAATGAACCGGTTTAAACCGTATAAAATCGGATTGAACCGGTTTAAACCAGTTTCAACCGGATAGAACCAGATAGAACCGGTTTAAACTGGATAAAAGCGGATTGAACCGGTTAAAGCCGGTTAAAACCGGAGAAAACCGGGTGGAACCGGCTTAAACCGGTTTAAACCGGAGAAAACTGGATTGAACCGGTTGTAACCGGTTTAAACCGGATATAAACGGATTGAAGCAGTTTAAACCGGTTTAAAACTGATAAAACCGGAATGAACCGGCCTAAACCTGTTTAAACCCGATAGGACCGGTTTAAAGTGAATAAAACAGGATTGAACTGGATTAAACCGGTTTAAAACGGATAAAACCGGTTTAAACTGGATAAAACCGGATTGAACCAGCTTAAACCGGTTTAAACCGGATAAAACTGGGTTGAATCGGTTTAAACCGGATGAAATCGGATTGAACAGGTGTAAACATTTTTAAACCATATAGAACCGGGTAAAACCGGTTTAAACCGGATAAAACGGGATTGATCTGGTTTAAACCGGTTTAAACAGGATAAAACCGGATTGAACTGGTTTATACCGGTTTAAACCGGATATAACCGGTTTAAATTGGATAAAACCGGACTGAACCGGTTTAAATCGGTTTAAACCGGATAAAACCGGATTGAAACGGATTAAACCAGTTTATACTGGATAAAACGGATTGAATCGGTTAAAACCGGTTTAAACCGGATAAAACCAGATTGAACTGGTTTAAACCGGATCAAACCGGATTGAACCGGATTAAACCGGTTTCAACCGGATAGAACCGGATAGAACCGGTTAAAACCGGATAAAACCCGATTGAACCAGCTTAAACCGGTTTAAACCGGATAAAACCGGATTGAACCGGTTTAAAATGGTTTCAACTGGATAGAACCGGATAGAACCGGTTTAAACTGGATAAAACCGGATTGAACCAGCTTAAACCGGTTTAAACCGGATAAAACCTGATTGAACCGGTTTAAACCGGATAAAACCGGATTGAACCGGCTTAAACCGGTTTAAACCGGATAAGACCGGATTGAACCGGTTCAAACAGGTTTAAACCGGATAAAACCGGAGTGAACTGGTTTAAACCGGATAAAAACGGATCGAACCGGTTTAAACCGGATAAAACCGGATTGAACCGTTTCAAACCGGTTTTAAATGGATAAAACCGGAATGAACCGTTTTAAACCGGATAAAACCGGATTGAAACGTTTCAAAATGGTTTTAACCGGATAAAAGCGGAATGAACCAGTTTAAACCGGATAAAATCGGACTGAACCGGTTTAAACCGGATAAAACCGGATTGAACCGGTTTAAACTGGTTTCAACCGGATAGAACCGGATAGAACCGGTTTAAACTGGATAAAACCGGATTGAACCGGCTTAAACCGGTTTAAACCGGATAAAAATGGATTGAACCGGTTCAAACCGGATAGAACCGGATAGAACCGGTTTAAACCGGATAAAACCGGATTGAACCGGCTTAAACCGGTTTAAACCGGATAAAACCGGATCGAACTGGTTTAAACCGGATAAAACCGGATTGAACCGGTTTAAACCGGTTTCAACCGGATAGAACTAGATAGAACCGGTTTAAACTGGATAAAACCGGATTGAAGCGGTTTAAACCGGTTTAAACCGGATAAAATCAGATTGAAACGGTTTAAACCGGATTGATCCGGCTTAAACCGGATAAAACCGGAATGAACTGGTTGAAACCGGTTTAAACCGGAAAAAACGGACTGAACCGGTTTAAAATGGATAAAACCGGATAGAACCGGTTTAATCCGGTTTAAACCAGATAAAAACCGATTGAACCGGTTTAAACCGGTTTAAAGCGGATAAAACCGGATTGACCCGGATTAAACCAGTTTATACTGGATAAACCGGATTGAATTGGTTAAAACCGGTTTAAACTGGATAAAACCAGATTGAACCGGTTTAAACCGGTTTCAACCGGATAGAACCGGATAGAACCGGTTTAAACCGGATAAAAACGGATTGAAGCGGTTTAAACCGTTTCAAACCGGATAAAACCAGATTGAAACGGTTTAAACCGGATTGAACCGGTTTAAACCGGATAAAACCGGAATGAACTGGTTTAAACCTGTTTAAACCGGAAAAAACGGATTGAACCGGTTTAAACTGGATAAAACCGATTGAACCGGTTTAAACCGGTTTAAACCGGATAAAACCAGATTGTACCGGTTTAAACCGGATAAAAACGGATAGAACCGGTTTAAACCGGTTTAAACCAGATTGAACCGGATAGAACCGGTTTAAACCGTTTAAAACCGGATTGAACTGGTTTAAACCGGTTTAAACCGGTTCAAACCGGATGAAACCGGAATGAACCGGTTTAAACCGTATAAAATCGGATTGAACCGGTTTAAACCAGTTTCAACCGGATAGAACCAGATAGAACCGGTTTAAACTGGATAAAAGCGGATTGAACCGGTTAAAGCCGGTTAAAACCGGAGAAAACCGGGTGGAACCGGCTTAAACCGGTTTAAACCGGAGAAAACTGGATTGAACCGGTTGTAACCGGTTTAAACCGGATATAAACGGATTGAAGCAGTTTAAACCGGTTTAAAACTGATAAAACCGGAATGAACCGGCCTAAACCTGTTTAAACCCGATAGGACCGGTTTAAAGTGAATAAAACAGGATTGAACTGGATTAAACCGGTTTAAAACGGATAAAACCGGTTTAAACTGGATAAAACCGGATTGAACCAGCTTAAACCGGTTTAAACCGGATAAAACTGGGTTGAATCGGTTTAAACCGGATGAAATCGGATTGAACAGGTGTAAACATTTTTAAACCATATAGAACCGGGTAAAACCGGTTTAAACCGGATAAAACGGGATTGATCTGGTTTAAACCGGTTTAAACAGGATAAAACCGGATTGAACTGGTTTATACCGGTTTAAACCGGATATAACCGGTTTAAATTGGATAAAACCGGACTGAACCGGTTTAAATCGGTTTAAACCGGATAAAACCGGATTGAAACGGATTAAACCAGTTTATACTGGATAAAACGGATTGAATCGGTTAAAACCGGTTTAAACCGGATAAAACCAGATTGAACTGGTTTAAACCGGATCAAACCGGATTGAACCGGATTAAACCGGTTTCAACCGGATAGAACCGGATAGAACCGGTTAAAACCGGATAAAACCCGATTGAACCAGCTTAAACCGGTTTAAACCGGATAAAACCGGATTGAACCGGTTTAAAATGGTTTCAACTGGATAGAACCGGATAGAACCGGTTTAAACTGGATAAAACCGGATTGAACCAGCTTAAACCGGTTTAAACCGGATAAAACCTGATTGAACCGGTTTAAACCGGATAAAACCGGATTGAACCGGCTTAAACCGGTTTAAACCGGATAAGACCGGATTGAACCGGTTCAAACAGGTTTAAACCGGATAAAACCGGAGTGAACTGGTTTAAACCGGATAAAAACGGATCGAACCGGTTTAAACCGGATAAAACCGGATTGAACCGTTTCAAACCGGTTTTAAATGGATAAAACCGGAATGAACCGTTTTAAACCGGATAAAACCGGATTGAAACGTTTCAAAATGGTTTTAACCGGATAAAAGCGGAATGAACCAGTTTAAACCGGATAAAATCGGACTGAACCGGTTTAAACCGGATAAAACCGGATTGAACCGGTTTAAACTGGTTTCAACCGGATAGAACCGGATAGAACCGGTTTAAACTGGATAAAACCGGATTGAACCGGCTTAAACCGGTTTAAACCGGATAAAAATGGATTGAACCGGTTCAAACCGGATAGAACCGGATAGAACCGGTTTAAACCGGATAAAACCGGATTGAACCGGCTTAAACCGGTTTAAACCGGATAAAACCGGATCGAACTGGTTTAAACCGGATAAAACCGGATTGAACCGGTTTAAACCGGTTTCAACCGGATAGAACTAGATAGAACCGGTTTAAACTGGATAAAACCGGATTGAAGCGGTTTAAACCGGTTTAAACCGGATAAAATCAGATTGAAACGGTTTAAACCGGATTGATCCGGCTTAAACCGGATAAAACCGGAATGAACTGGTTGAAACCGGTTTAAACCGGAAAAAACGGACTGAACCGGTTTAAAATGGATAAAACCGGATAGAACCGGTTTAATCCGGTTTAAACCAGATAAAAACCGATTGAACCGGTTTAAACCGGTTTAAAGCGGATAAAACCGGATTGACCCGGATTAAACCAGTTTATACTGGATAAACCGGATTGAATTGGTTAAAACCGGTTTAAACTGGATAAAACCAGATTGAACCGGTTTAAACCGGTTTCAACCGGATAGAACCGGATAGAACCGGTTTAAACCGGATAAAAACGGATTGAAGCGGTTTAAACCGTTTCAAACCGGATAAAACCAGATTGAAACGGTTTAAACCGGATTGAACCGGTTTAAACCGGATAAAACCGGAATGAACTGGTTTAAACCTGTTTAAACCGGAAAAAACGGATTGAACCGGTTTAAACTGGATAAAACCGATTGAACCGGTTTAAACCGGTTTAAACCGGATAAAACCAGATTGTACCGGTTTAAACCGGATAAAAACGGATAGAACCGGTTTAAACCGGTTTAAACCAGATTGAACCGGATAGAACCGGTTTAAACCGTTTAAAACCGGATTGAACTGGTTTAAACCGGTTTAAACCGGTTCAAACCGGATGAAACCGGAATGAACCGGTTTAAACCGTATAAAATCGGATTGAACCGGTTTAAAGCAGTTTCAACCGGATAGAACCTGATAGAACCGGTTTAAACTGGATAAAAGTGGATTGAACCGGTTAAAGCCGGTTAAAACCGGAGAAAACCGGGTGGAACCGGCTTAAACCGGTTTGAACCGGAGAAAACTGGATTGAACCGGTTGTAACCGGTTTAAACCGGATATAAACGGATTGAAGCAGTTTAAACCGGTTTAAAACTGATAAAACCGGAATGAACCGGCCTAAACCTGTTTAAACCCGATAGGACCGGTTTAAAGTGAATAAAACAGGATTGAACTGGATTAAACCGGTTTAAAACGGATAAAACCGGTTTAAACTGGATAAAACCGGATTGAACCAGCTTAAACCGGTTTAAACCGGATAAAACTGGGTTGAATCGGTTTAAACTGGATGAAATCGGATTGAACAGGTGTAAACATTTTTAAACCGTATAGAACCGGGTAAAACCGGTTTAAACCGGATAAAACGGGATTGATCTGGTTTAAACCGGTTTAAACAGGATAAAACCGGATTGAACTGGTTTATACCGGTTTAAACCGGATATAACCGGTTTAAATTGGATAAAACCGGACTGAACCGGTTTAAATCGGTTTAAACCGGATAAAACCGGATTGAAACGGATTAAACCAGTTTATTCTGGATAAAACGGATTGAATCGGTTAAAACCGGTTTAAACCGGATAAAACCAGATTGAACTGGTTTAAACCGGATCAAACCGGATTGAACCGGATTAAACCGGTTTCAACCGGATAGAACCGGATAGAACCGGTTAAAACCGGATAAAACCCGATTGAACCAGCTTAAACCGGTTTAAACCGGATAAAACCGGATTGAACCGGTTTAAAATGGTTTCAACTGGATAGAACCGGATAGAACCGGTTTAAACTGGATAAAACCGGATTGAACCAGCTTAAACCGGTTTAAACCGGATAAAACCTGATTGAACCGGTTTAAACCGGATAAAACCGGATTGAACCGGCTTAAACCGGTTTAAACCGGATAAGACCGGATTGAACCGGTTCAAACAGGTTTAAACCGGATAAAACCGGAATGAACTGGTTTAAACCGGTTTAAAACGGATAGAACCGGATAGAAACGGTATAAACCGGATAAAACCGGATTGAACCGCTGTAAACCGGTTGAAACCGGATAAAAACGGATTGAAAGGGTTTAAACCGGTTTAAATAGGATAAAACCGGATTGAACTGGTTTAATCCAGTTAAAAGAGGATAGAACAGGACAGAAACAGTTTAATCCGATTTAAAAAGGATAGAACCGGATAGAACCGGTTTAAACGAGATAAAACCGGATTGAACCGGTTTAAACCGGTTTAAACCGGATAAAACCGGATTGAACTGGTTCAAACCGGATAGAACTGGAGAGAACCGGTTTAAACCGGATAAAACCGGATTGAAGCGGTTCAAACCGGTTTAAACGGGATAAAATCAGATTGAAACGGTTTAAACCGGATTGATCCGGCTTAAACCGGATAAAACCGGAATGAACTGGTTGAAACCGGTTTAAACCGGAAAAAACGGATTGAACCGGTTTAAACCGGTTTCAACCGGATAGAATCAGATAGAACCGGTTTAAACTGGATAAAAGCGGATTGAACCTGTTAAAGACAGTTAAAACCAGAGAAAACCGGGTGGAACCGGCTTAAACCGGTTTAAACTGGAGAAAACCGGATTGAACCGGTTGTAACCGGTTTAAACCAAATATAAACGGATTGAAGCAGTTTAAACCGGTTTAAAACTGATAAAACTGGAATGAACCGGCCTAAACCTGTTTAAACCCGATAGGACCGGTTTAAACCGGATAAAACCGGATTGAACTGGATTAAACTGGTTTAAACCGGATAGAACTGGTTTAAACTGGATAAAACCGATTGAACCAGTTTAAACCGGTTTAAACCGGATAAAACCAGATTGAACCGGTTTTAACCTGAGAAAACCGGATTGAACTGGTTTAAACCGGTTTCAACCAGATAGAACCGGATAGAACCGGTTTAAACTGGATAAAACCGGATTGAACCAGCTTAAACCGGTTTAAACCAGATAAAACCGGATTGAACCGGTACAAACCGGTTTAAACCGGATAAAACCGGAGTGAACTGGTTTAAAACGGATAAAACCGGATTGAACCGGTTCAAACCAGTTTAAACCGGATAAAACCGGAATGAACTGGTTTAAACCGGATAAAATCGGACTGAACCAGTTTAAACAGGATAAAACCGGATTGAACCGTTTCAAACCGGTTTTAACCAGATAAAACCGGAATGAACCGGTTTAAACTGGATAAAACCGGATTGAACCGGTTTAAACCGGATAAAACCGGATTGAACCGGTTTAAACTGGTTTCAACCAGATAGAACCAGATAGAACCGGTTTAAACTGGATAAAACCGGATTGAACCGGCTTAAACCGGTTTAAACCGGATTGAACCGGTTTAAACCGGATAAAACCGGATTGAACCGGTTCAAACTGGTTTAAACCGGATAAAACCGGATAAAACCGTTTTAAAGCGGTTTAAACTGGATAAAACCAGATTGAACCGGTTTAAGCTGATTAAAACTGGATTGATCTGGTTTAAACTGGTCTAAACCGGATAAAACCGGTTTAAACCGGATAAAACCGGATTGAAGCGGTTTAAACCGGTTAAAACCGGATAAAATCAGATTGAAACGGTTTAAAACGGATTGATCCGGCTTAAACCGGATAAAACCGGAATGAACTGGTTGAAACCGGTTTAAACCGGAAAAAACGGACTGAACCGGTTTAAAATGGATAAAACCGGATAGAACCGGTTTAATCCGGTTTAAACCAGATAAAAACCGATTGAACCGGTTTAAACCGGTTTAAAGCGGATAAAACCGGATTGACCCGGATTAAACCAGTTTATACTGGATAAACCGGATTGAATTGGTTAAAACCGGTTTAAACTGGATAAAACCAGATTGAACCGGTTTAAACCGGTTTCAACCGGATAGAACCGGATAGAACCGGTTTAAACCGGATAAAAACGGATTGAAGCGGTTTAAACCGTTTCAAACCGGATAAAACCAGATTGAAACGGTTTAAACCGGATTGAACCGGTTTAAACCGGATAAAACCGGAATGAACTGGTTTAAACCTGTTTAAACCGGAAAAAACGGATTGAACCGGTTTAAACTGGATAAAACCGATTGAACCGGTTTAAACCGGTTTAAACCGGATAAAACCAGATTGTACCGGTTTAAACCGGATAAAAACGGATAGAACCGGTTTAAACCGGTTTAAACCAGATTGAACCGGATAGAACCGGTTTAAACCGTTTAAAACCGGATTGAACTGGTTTAAACCGGTTTAAACCGGTTCAAACCGGATGAAACCGGAATGAACCGGTTTAAACCGTATAAAATCGGATTGAACCGGTTTAAACCAGTTTCAACCGGATAGAACCAGATAGAACCGGTTTAAACTGGATAAAAGCGGATTGAACCGGTTAAAGCCGGTTAAAACCGGAGAAAACCGGGTGGAACCGGCTTAAACCGGTTTAAACCGGAGAAAACTGGATTGAACCGGTTGTAACCGGTTTAAACCGGATATAAACGGATTGAAGCAGTTTAAACCGGTTTAAAACTGATAAAACCGGAATGAACCGGCCTAAACCTGTTTAAACCCGATAGGACCGGTTTAAAGTGAATAAAACAGGATTGAACTGGATTAAACCGGTTTAAAACGGATAAAACCGGTTTAAACTGGATAAAACCGGATTGAACCAGCTTAAACCGGTTTAAACCGGATAAAACTGGGTTGAATCGGTTTAAACCGGATGAAATCGGATTGAACAGGTGTAAACATTTTTAAACCATATAGAACCGGGTAAAACCGGTTTAAACCGGATAAAACGGGATTGATCTGGTTTAAACCGGTTTAAACAGGATAAAACCGGATTGAACTGGTTTATACCGGTTTAAACCGGATATAACCGGTTTAAATTGGATAAAACCGGACTGAACCGGTTTAAATCGGTTTAAACCGGATAAAACCGGATTGAAACGGATTAAACCAGTTTATACTGGATAAAACGGATTGAATCGGTTAAAACCGGTTTAAACCGGATAAAACCAGATTGAACTGGTTTAAACCGGATCAAACCGGATTGAACCGGATTAAACCGGTTTCAACCGGATAGAACCGGATAGAACCGGTTAAAACCGGATAAAACCCGATTGAACCAGCTTAAACCGGTTTAAACCGGATAAAACCGGATTGAACCGGTTTAAAATGGTTTCAACTGGATAGAACCGGATAGAACCGGTTTAAACTGGATAAAACCGGATAGAACCAGCTTAAACCGGTTTAAACCGGATAAAACCTGATTGAACCGGTTTAAACCGGATAAAACCGGATTGAACCGGCTTAAACCGGTTTAAACCGGATAAGACCGGATTGAACCGGTTCAAACAGGTTTAAACCGGATAAAACCGGAGTGAACTGGTTTAAACCGGATAAAAACGGATCGAACCGGTTTAAACCGGATAAAACCGGATTGAACCGTTTCAAACCGGTTTTAAATGGATAAAACCGGAATGAACCGTTTTAAACCGGATAAAACCGGATTGAAACGTTTCAAAATGGTTTTAACCGGATAAAAGCGGAATGAACCAGTTTAAACCGGATAAAATCGGACTGAACCGGTTTAAACCGGATAAAACCGGATTGAACCGGTTTAAACTGGTTTCAACCGGATAGAACCGGATAGAACCGGTTTAAACTGGATAAAACCGGATTGAACCGGCTTAAACCGGTTTAAACTGGATAAAAATGGATTGAACCGGTTCAAACCGGATAGAACCGGATAGAACCGGTTTAAACCGGATAAAACCGGATTGAACCGGCTTTAAACCGGTTTAAACCGGATAAAACCGGATCGAACTGGTTTAAACCGGATAAAACCGGATTGAACCGGTTTAAACCGGTTTCAACCGGATAGAACTAGATAGAACCGGTTTAAACTGGATAAAACCGGATTGAAGCGGTTTAAACCGGTTTAAACCGGATAAAATCAGATTGAAACGGTTTAAACCGGATTGATCCGGCTTAAACCGGATAAAACCGGAATGAACTGGTTGAAACCGGTTTAAACCGGAAAAAAACGGACTGAACCGGTTTAAAATGGATAAAACCGGATAGAACCGGTTTAATCCGGTTTAAACCAGATAAAAACCGATTGAACCGGTTTAAACCGGTTTAAAGCGGATAAAACCGGATTGACCCGGATTAAACCAGTTTATACTGGATAAACCGGATTGAATTGGTTAAAACCGGTTTAAACTGGATAAAACCAGATTGAACCGGTTTAAACCGGTTTCAACCGGATAGAACCGGATAGAACCGGTTTAAACCGGATAAAAACGGATTGAAGCGGTTTAAACCGTTTCAAACCGGATAAAACCAGATTGAAACGGTTTAAACCGGATTGAACCGGTTTAAACCGGATAAAACCGGAATGAACTGGTTTAAACCTGTTTAAACCGGAAAAAACGGATTGAACCGGTTTAAACTGGATAAAACCGATTGAACCGGTTTAAACCGGTTTAAACCGGATAAAACCAGATTGTACCGGTTTAAACCGGATAAAAACGGATAGAACCGGTTTAAACCGGTTTAAACCAGATTGAACCGGATAGAACCGGTTTAAAACCGTTTAAAACCGGATTGAACTGGTTTAAACCGGTTTAAACCGGTTCAAACCGGATGAAACCGGAATGAACCGGTTTAAACCGTATAAAATCGGATTGAACCGGTTTAAACCAGTTTCAACCGGATAGAACCAGATAGAACCGGTTTAAACTGGATAAAAGCGGATTGAACCGGTTAAAGCCGGTTAAAACCGGAGAAAACCGGGTGGAACCGGCTTAAACCGGTTTAAACCGGAGAAAACTGGATTGAACCGGTTGTAACCGGTTTAAACCGGATATAAACGGATTGAAGCAGTTTAAACCGGTTTAAAACTGATAAAACCGGAATGAACCGGCCTAAACCTGTTTAAACCCGATAGGACCGGTTTAAAGTGAATAAAACAGGATTGAACTGGATTAAACCGGTTTAAAACGGATAAAACCGGTTTAAACTGGATAAAACCGGATTGAACCAGCTTAAACCGGTTTAAACCGGATAAAACTGGGTTGAATCGGTTTAAACTGGATGAAATCGGATTGAACAGGTGTAAACATTTTAAACCGTATAGAACCGGGTAAAACCGGTTTAAACCGGATAAAACGGGATTGATCTGGTTTAAACCGGTTTAAACAGGATAAAACCGGATTGAACTGGTTTATACCGGTTTAAACCGGATATAACCGGTTTAAATTGGATAAAACCGGACTGAACCGGTTTAAATCGGTTTAAACCGGATAAAACCGGATTGAAACGGATTAAACCAGTTTATACTGGATAAAACGGATTGAATCGGTTAAAACCGGTTTAAACCGGATAAAACCAGATTGAACTGGTTTAAACCGGATCAAACCGGATTGAACCGGATTAAACCGGTTTCAACCGGATAGAACCGGATAGAACCGGTTAAAACCGGATAAAACCCGATTGAACCAGCTTAAACCGGTTTAAACCGGATAAAACCGGATTGAACCGGTTTAAAATGGTTTCAACTGGATAGAACCGGATAGAACCGGTTTAAACTGGATAAAACCGGATTGAACCAGCTTAAACCGGTTTAAACCGGATAAAACCTGATTGAACCGGTTTAAACCGGATAAAACCGGATTGAACCGGCTTAAACCGGTTTAAACCGGATAAGACCGGATTGAACCGGTTCAAACAGGTTTAAACCGGATAAAACCGGAATGAACTGGTTTAAACCGGTTTAAAACGGATAGAACCGGATAGAAACGGTATAAACCGGATAAAACCGGATTGAACCGCTGTAAACCGGTTGAAACCGGATAAAAACGGATTGAAAGGGTTTAAACCGGTTTAAATAGGATAAAACCGGATTGAACTGGTTTAATCCAGTTAAAACAGGATAGAACAGGACAGAAACAGTTTAATCCGATTTAAAAAGGATAGAACCGGATAGAACCGGTTTAAACGAGATAAAACCGGATTGAACCGGTTTAAACCGGTTTAAACCGGATAAAACCGGATTGAACTGGTTTAAACCGGTCTAAACCGGATAAAACCGGTTTCAACAGGATAAAACCAGATTGAACCGGTTTAAACCAGATAAAACCGGATCGAACCGGTTCAAACCGGTTTAAACCGGATAAAACCGGAGTGAACTGGTTTAAACCGGATAAAAACGGATCGAACCGGTTTAAACCGGATAAAACCGGATTGAACCGTTTCAAACCGGTTTTAAATGGATAAAACCGGAATGAACCGTTTTAAACCGGATAAAACCGGATTGAAACGTTTCAAAATAGTTTTAACCGGATAAAAGCGGAATGAACCAGTTTAAACCGGATAAAATCGGACTGAACCGGTTTAAACCGGATAAAACCGGATTGAACCGGTTTAAACTGGTTTCAACCGGATAGAACCGGATAGAACCGGTTTAAACTGGATAAAACCGGATTGAACCGGCTTAAACCGGTTTAAACCGGATAAAACCGGATTGAACCGGTTCAAACCGGATAGAACCGGATAGAACCGGTTTAAACCGGATAAAACCGGATTGAACCGGCTTAAACCGGTTTAAACCGGATAAAACCGGATCGAACTGGTTTAAACCGGATAAAACCGGATTGAACCGGTTTAAACCGGTTTCACCCGGATAGAACTAGATAGAACCGGTTTAAACTGGATAAAACCGGATTGAAGCGGTTTAAACCGGTTTAAACCGGATAAAATCAGATTGAAACGGTTTAAACCGGATTGATCCGGCTTAAACCGGATAAAACCGGAATGAACTGGTTGAAACCGGTTTAAACCGGAAAAAACGGATTGAACAGGTTTAAACCGGTTTCAACCGGATAGAACCAGATAGAACCGGTTTAAACTGGATAAAAGCGGATTGAACCTGTTAAAGCCGGTTAAAACCGGAGAAAACCGGGTGGAACCGGCTTAAACCGGTTTAAACCGGAGAAAACCGGATTGAACCGGTTGTAACCGGTTTAAACCAAATATAAACGGATTGAAGCAGTTTAAACCGGTTTAAAACTGATAAAACCGGAATGAACCGGCCTAAACCTGTTTAAACCCGATAGGACCGGTTTAAACCGGATAAAACCGGATTGAACTGGATTAAACTGGTTTAAACCGGATAGAACTGGTTTAAACTGGATAAAACCGATTGAACCAGTTTAAACCGGTTTAAACCGGATAAAACCAGATTGAACCGGTTTTAACCTGAGAAAACCGGATTGAACTGGTTTAAACCGGTTTCAACCAGATAGAACCGGATAGAACCGGTTTAAACTGGATAAAACCGGATAGAACCAGCTTAAACCGGTTTAAACCAGATAAAACCGGATCGAACCGGTACAAACCGGTTTAAACCGGATAAAACCGGAGTGAACTGGTTTAAACCGGATAAAACTGGATTGAACCGGTTCAAACCAGTTTAAACCGGATAAAACCGGATCGAACCGTTTCAAACCGGTTTTAACCAGATAAAACCGGAATGAACCGGTTTAAACTGGATAAAACCGGATTGAACCGGTTTAAACTGGATAAAACCGGATTGAACCGGTTTAAACCGGATAAAACCGGATTGAACCGGTTTAAACTGGTTTCAACCAGATAGAACCAGATAGAACCGGTTTAAACTGGATAAAACCGGATTGAACCGGCTTAAACCGGTTTAAACCGGATTGAACCGGTTTAAACTGGATAAAACCAGACTGAACCGGTTCAAACTGGTTTAAACCGGATAAAACCGGATAAAACCGTTTTAAAGCGGTTTAAACTGGATAAAACCAGATTGAACCGGTTTAAGCTGATTAAAACCGGATTGATCTGGTTTAAACTGGTCTAAACAGGATAAAACCGGTTTAAACCGGATAAAACCGGATTGAAGCGGTTTAAACCGGTTAAAACCGGATAAAATCAGATTGAAACGGTTTAACCCGGATTGATCCGGCTTAAACCAGATAAAACCGGAATGAACTGGTTGAAACCAGTTTAAACCGGAAAAAACGGACTGAACCAGTTTAAAATGGATAAAACCGGATAGAACCGGTTTAATCCGGTTTAAACCGGATAAAACCGGATTGAGCCGGTACAAACCGGTTTAAACCGGATAAAACCGGAGTGAACTTGTTTAAACCGGATAAAACCGGATTGAACCGGTTCAAACCAGTTTAAACCGGATAAAACCGGAATGAACTGGTTTAAACCGGATAAAATCGGACTGAACCAGTTTAAACCGGATAAAACCGGATCGAACCGTTTCAGACCGGTTTTAACCGGATAAAACCGGAATGAACCGGTTTAAACCGAATAAAACCGGATTGAACCGGTTTAAACCGGATAAAACAGGATTGAACCGGTTTAAACTGGTTTCAACCAGATAGAACCGGATAGAACTGGTTTAAAGTGGTTAAAACCGGATTGAACCGGCTTAAACCGGTTTAAACCGGATTGAACCGGTTTAAACCGGATAAAACCGGATTGAACCGGTTCAAACTGGTTTAAACTGGATAAAACCGGATAAAACCGTTTTAAAGCGGTTTAAACTGGATAAAACCAGATTGAACCGGTTTAAGCTGATTAAAACCAGATTGAACTGGTTTAAACTGGTCTAAACTGGATAAAACCGGTTTAAACCGGATAAAACCGGATTGAACCGGTTTAAACTGGTTTCAACCGGATAGAACCGGATAGAACCGGTTTAAACTGGATAAAACCGGATTGAACCAGCTTAAACCGCATAAAACCGGAATAAACTGGTTTAAACCGGTTGAAACCGGAAAAAACGGATTGAACCGGTTTAAAATGGATAAAACCGGATTGAACCGGCTTAAACCTGTTTAAACTGAATAGAGCCGGTTTAAACCGGTATCCGGTTTAAACCGGATAAAACCGGAATGAACTGGTTTAAACCGGTTTAAAACGGATAGAAGTGGAGAGAAACGGTTTTAACCGGATAAAACCGGATTGAACCGGTGTAAACTGGTTGAAACCGGACAAAAACGGATTGAAAGGGTTTAAACCGGTTTAAACTGGATAAAAGTGGAATGAACCGGCTTAAACAGGTCTAAACCGGATAAAACCCGATTGAACAGGTTTAAACTGGATAAAACCGGATTGACCCAGTTTAAACCGGTTTAAACCGGATAAAACCGGATTGACCCAGTTTAAACCGGTTTAAACCGGATAAAACCGGATTGAACCGGTTCAAACCCGTTTAAATCAGATAGAAACGGATAGAACCGGTTTAAACCGGATAAAACCGATTGAACTGGTTTAATCCAGTTAAAACAGGATAGAACAGGATAGAACCAGTTTAATCCGATTTCAAAAGGATAGAACCGGATAGAACCGGTCTAAATGAGAGAAAACCGGATTGAACCGGTTTAAACCGGTTTAAACCGGATAAAACCGGATTGAACCGGTTCAAACTGGTTTAAACCGGATAAAACCAGATTGAACCAGTTTAAGCCGATTAAAACCGGATTGAACTGGTTTAAACCGGTCTAAACCGGATAAAACCGGAGTGAAATGGTTTAAACCGGATAAAAACGGATTGAACCGGTTTAAACCGGATAAAACCGGATTGAACCCTTTCAAACCGGTTTTAAACGGATAAAACCGGAATCAACCGGTTTAAACCGGATAAAACCGGATTGAACCGGTTGAAACCGGATAAAACCGGATTGAAACGTTTCAAAGCGGTTTTAACAGGATAAAACCGGAATGAACCGGTTTAAACCGGATAAAACCGGATTGAACCGGTTGAAACCGGATAAAACCGGATTGAACCGGTTTAAACTGGTTTCAACTGGATAGAACCGGATAGAACCGGTTTAAACTGGATAAAACCAGATTGAACCGGCTTAAACCGGTTTAAACCGGATAAAACAGGATTGAACCGGTTCAAACTGGATAGAACCGGATAGAACCGGTTTAAACCGGATAAAACCAGATTGAACCGGTTTAAACCGGTTTAAACAGGATAAAACCGGATTGAACTGGTTTAAAGCGGATAAAACCGGATTGAACTGGTTTAAACCGGTTTCAACCGGATAGAACTGTATAGAACCAGTTTAAACCGGATAAAACCGGATTGAAGCAGTTTAAACCGGTTAAAACCGGATAAAACCAGATTGAAACGGTTTAAACCGGATTGAACCGGCTTAAACCGGATAAAACCGGAATGAACTGGTTTAAACCGGTTTAAACCGGAAAAAACGGATTGAACCGGTTTAAACTGGATAAAACCGGATAGAACCGGTTTAATCCGGTTTAAACCAGATAAAAACCGATTAAACCGGTTTAAACAGGTTTAAACCGAATAAAACCGGATTGAACCGGTTTAAACCGGTTTAAACCGGATAGAACCGGTTTAAAACGGATAAAATCGGATTGAACCAGTTTAAACCGGTTTAAACCGGATAAAACCGGATTGATCCGGTTTAAACCGGATAAAACCGGATTGAACCGGTCTAAACCGGCTTAAACCAGATAGAACCGGATAGAACCGGTTTAAACCGGATAGAATCGGAGAGAACCGGTTTAAAGCGGATAAAACCGGATTGAACTGGTTTAAACCGGTTTAAAACGGATAGAACCGGATAGAAACGGTATAAACCAGATAAAACCGGATTGAACCGCTGTAAACCGGTTGAAACCGGATAAAAACGGATTGAAAGGGTTTAAACCGGTTTAAACAGGATAAAACCGGATTGAACTGGTTTAATCCAGTTAAAACAGAATAGAACAGGACAGAAACAGTTTAATCCGATTTAAAAAGGATAGAACCGGATAGAACCGGTTTAAACGAGATAAAACCGGATTGAACCGGTTTAAACCGGTTTAAACCGGATAAAACCTGATTGAACTGGTTCAAACTGGTTTAAACCGGATAAAACCGGATTAAACCGTTTTAAAGCGGTTTAAACCGGATAAAACCGGATTAAACCGTTTTAAAGCGGTTTAAACCGGATAAAACCGGATTAAACCGTTTTAAAGCGGTTTAAACCGGATAAAACCAGATTGAACCAGTTTAAGCCGATTAAAACCGGATTGAACTGGTTTAAACCGGTCTAAACCGGATAAAACCGGTTTTAACAGGATAAAACCAGATTGAACCGGTTTAAACCAGATAAAACCGGATTGAACCGGTTCAAACCGGTTTAAACCGGATAAAACCGTAGTGAACTGGTTTAAACCGGATAAAAACGGATCGAACCGGTTTAAACCGGATAAAACCGGATAGAACCGTTTCAAACCGGTTTTAAACGGATAAAACCGGAATGAACCGTTTTAAACCGGGTAAAACCGGATTGAAACGTTTCAAACCGGTTTTAACCGGATAAAACTGGAATGAACCGGTTTAAACCGGATAAAATCGGATTGAATCGGTTTAAACCGGATAAAACCGGATTGAACCGGTTTAAACTGGTTTCAACAGGATAGAACCGGATAGAACCGGTTTAAACTGGATAAAACCGGATTGAACCGGCTTAAACCGGTTTAAACCGGATAAAACCGGATTGAACTGGTTTAAACTGGATAAAACCGGATTGAACCGGTTTAAACCGGTTACTACCGGATAGAACTGGATAGAACCTGTTTAAACCGGATAAAACCGGATTGAAGCGGTTTAAACCGGTTTAAACCAAATATAAACGGATTGAAGCAGTTTAAACCGGTTTAAACCGGATAAAAACAGATTGTACCGGTTTAAACCGGATAAAAATGGATAGAACCGGTTTAAACCGGTTTAAACCAGATTGAACTGGATAGAAACGTTTTAAACCGTTTAAAACCGGATTGAACCGGTTTAAACCAGTTTAAACCGGTTCAAACCGGATGAAACCGGAATGAACCGGTTTAAACCGTATAAAACCGGATTGAACCGGTTTAAACCGGATAAAACCGGAATGAACTGGTTTAAACCTGTTTAAACCGGAAAAAACGGATTGAACCGGTTTAAACCGGATAACACCGGCTTGAACCGGTTTAAACTGGTTTCAACCGGATAGAACCGGATAGAACCGGTTTAAACTGGATAAAACCGGATTGAACCGGCTTAAACCGGTTTAAACCGGATAAAACCGGATTGAACTGGTTCAAACTGGTTTAAACCGGATTGAACCAGCTTAAACCGGTTTAAAGAGAATTAAACCGGTTTAAACCGGATAAAACCGGATTGAACTGGCTTAAACCGGTTTATACCGGATAAAACCGGATTGAACCGGTTTAAACCGGTTTAAACCGGATAAAACAGGAATGAACTGGTTTAAACCGGTTTAAAACGGATAGAAGTGGATAGAAACGGTTTAAACCGGATAAAACCGGATTGAACCGGTGTAAACCGGTTGAAACCGGATAAAACCGGATTGAACCGGCTTAAACCGGTTTAAACCGGATAAAACCGGAATGAACTGTTTTAAACCGGTTTAAAACGGATACAACCGGTTTAAACCGGATAAAACCGGATTGAACCAGTTTAAACCGGTTTAAACCAGATAGAAATTGATAGAACTGGTTTAAACTGGATAAAACCGGATTGAACCGGTTTGAACTGGTCTAAACCAGATAAAACCGGATTGAACTGGCTTCAAACGGTTTAAACCGGATAAAACAAGATTGAACCGGTTTAAACCGGATAAAACCGGATTGAACCGGTTTAAAATGGTTTCAACCGGATAGAACCGGATAGAACTGGTTTAAACTGGATAAAACCGGATTGAACCGGCTAAAACCGGTTTAAACCGGATAAGACCGGATTGAACCGGTTCAAACAGGTTTAAACCGGATAAAACCGTTATGAACTGGTTTAAACCGGTTTAAAACGGATAGAACCGGATAGAAACGGTATAAACCGGATAAAACCGGATTGAACCGCTGTAAACCGGTTGAAACCGGATAAAAACGGATTGAAAGGGTTTAAACCGGTTTAAACCGGATAAAACCGGATTGAACCGGTTTAAACCAGATAAAACCAGATTGAACCAGTTTAAACCGGATTAAACCAAATAGAACCGGATAGAACCGGTTTAATCCGGATAAGACCTGATAGAAACGGTTTGAACCGGTTTAAACCGCATAAAACCGGATTGAACGGGTTTAAACTGGATCAAACCGGATTGAACCGACTTAAACCGGTTTAAACCGGATAAAACGGGATTGAACTGTTTCAAACCGGTTTAAACCGCATAAAACCGGAATGAACTGCTTTAAACAGGATAAAACCGGATTGAACCGATTTAAACCGGATAAAACCGGATTGAAACGGTTCAAACCGGATAAAACCGGATTGAATCGGTTCAAACCGGATAATACCGGAATGAACTTGTTTAAACCGGATAAAAACGAAATGAACAGGTTTAAACTGGATAAAACCGGATTGAACCGGTTTAAACTGGTTTCAACTGGATAAAACCGGATTGAACCGGTTTAAACCGGTTTCAACTGGATAAAACCAGATTGAACCGGTTTAAACCGGATAAAACCGGACTGAACCGGCTTAAACCGGTTTAAACCAGATAAAACCGGATTTAACTGGTTCAAACCGGTTTAAACCGGATAAATCCGGCATGAACTGGTTTAAACCGGGTTAAAACGGATAGAACCGGATTAAACCGGTTTAAACCGGATAAAACCAGATTGAACCGCTTTAAACCGGATAAAACTGGATTGAACCGATTTAAACCGGTTTAAATCGGATAAATCCGGAATGAACTGGTTTAAACCGGTTTAAACTGGATAGAATTGCATAGAACCGATTTAAACCGGATAAAACCGAATTGAACCGGTTTAAACCGGTTTAAACCGTATAAAAACGGATTGAAGCGGTTTAATACGGTTTCAACTGGATAGAACCGGTTTAAACCGTAGAAAACCGGATTGAACCGGTTCAAACCGGATAAAACCGGATTGAATCGGTTCAAACCGGATAATACTGGAATGAACTGGTTTAAACCGGATAAAAACGAAATGAACAGGTTTAAACCGGATAAAGCCAGATTGAACCGGTTTAAACTGGTTTCAACTGGATAAAACCGGATTGAACTGGTTTAAACCGGTTTCAACTGGATAAAACCAGATTGAACCAGTTTAAACCGGAGAAAACCGGATTGAACTGGATTAAACCGGTTTAAACCGGTTCAAAACGGATGAAACCGGAATGAACCGGTTTAAACCGTATAAAACCGGATTGAATCGGTTTAAACCGGTTTCAACCGGATAGAACCAGATAGAACCGGTTGAAACCGGTTTAAACCGGATAAAACGGATTGAAGCCGTTTAAACCGCTTTAAAACTGATAAAACCGGAATGAATCGGCCTAAAATGGTCTAAACCGGATAGGACCGGTTTAAACCAGATAAAACCGGATTTAACCGGCTTAAACTGGTTTAAACAGGATAGAACCGGTTTAAACAGGATAAAACCGATTAAACCGGTTTAAATCGGTTTAAACCGGATAAAACCGGATTGAACCGGTTTTAACCGGATAAAACCGGATTGAACCGGTTCAAACAGGTTTCAACCGGATAGAACCGGATAGAACCGTTTTAAACTGGATAAAACTGGATTGAACCGGCTTAAACCAGTTTAAACCGGATAAAACCGGATTGAACCGTTTCAAACCGGTTTAAACCGGATAAAACAGGATTGAACCGGTTTAAACTGGTTTCAACCGGATAGAACCAGTTTGAACCGGTTTAAACCGGATAAAACGGGATTGAACCGGCTTAAACCGGTTTAATCCGGATAAAACCGGATTGAACCGGTTCATACCGGTTTAAACCAGATAAAACCGGAATGAACTGGTTTAAACCGGTTTAAAATGAGTAGGACCGGATAGAAACGTTTTAAACCAGATAAAACCGGATTGAACCAGTGTAAACCGGTTGAAACTGGATAAAAACGGATTGAATGGGTTTAAACCAGTTTAAACTGGATAAAACCGGAATGAACCAGTTCAAACCGGTTTAAACCGGATAAAACCGGATTGAACCGGTTCAAACCGGTTTAAACCGGATAAAACCGGAATGAACTGGTTTAAACCGGTTTAAAACAGATAGAACCGGATAGAAACGGTTTAAACCGGATAAAACAGGATTGGACTGGCTTAAACTGGTATAAACAGCATAGAACCGGTTGAAACCGGATAAAACCGGATTGAATCGGTTTAATACGGTTTCAACGGGATAGAACCGGTTTAAACCGGTTAAAAACTGATTGAACCGGTTTAAACCGGTTTCAACTGTATAGAACCGGATAGAACCGGTTTAAACCGGAGAAAACAGGATTGAACCGGTTTAAACTGGTTTAAACCGGATAGAACCGGATAGAACCGGTTTAACCCAGATAAAACCGGATTGATCCGGTTTCAACTGGTTTTAATTGGATAAAACCGGTTTGAACTGGATTAAACCGGTTTAAAACGGATAGAACCGGATTGAACCAGTTTAAACTGGTTTAAACCAGATCGGAATGGATAGAACCGGTTTAAACCGGATAAAACCGGATTGAACCGGTTTGAACTGGTCTAAACCGGATAAAACCGGATTGAACTGGTTTCAACCGGTATAAACCGGATAAAATAAGATTGAACCGGTTTAAACTGGATAAATCCGGATTGAACCAGCTTAAACCGGTTTAAACCGGATAAAACTGGATTGAACCGGCTTAAACTGGTTTAAACCGGATAGAACCGGTTTAAACTGGATCAAACCGGATTGATCCGGTTTAAACCGGTTTAAACAGGATAAAACCGGATTGAACTGGTTTATACTGGTTTAAACCGGATAAAACCGGTTTAAACGGGATAGAACCAAATTGAACCAGTTTAAACCGGATAAGACCAGATTGAACCGGTTTTAACCGGATAAAACCGGATTGAACCGGTTTAAACCGGTTTCAACCGGATAGAACTGGATAGAACCGGTTTAAACTGGATAAAACTGGATTGAACCGGCTTAAACCGGTTTAAACCGGATAAAACCGGAATGAACTGGTTTAAACCGGATAAAACCGGACTGAACCGGTTTAAACCGGATAAAACCGGATTGAACCGGTTCAAACCGGTTTTAACCTGATAAAACCGGAATGAACTGGTTTAAACCGGATAAAACCGGACTGAACCGGTTTAAACCGGATAAAACCGGATTGAACCGGTTCAAACCGGTTTTAACCTGATAAAACCGGATTGAACCGGTTTTAACCGGATAAAACCGGATTGAACCGGTTCAAACAGGTTTCAACCGGATAGAACCGGATAGAACCGTTTTAAACTGGATAAAACTGGATTGAACCGGCTTAAACCGGTTTAAACCGGATAAAACCGGATTGAACCGTTTCAAACCGGTTTAAACCGGATAAAACCGGATTGAACCGGTTTAAACTGGTTTCAACTGGATAGAACCGGATAGAACCGGTTTAAACTGGATAAAACAGGATTGAACCGGTTCAAACTGGTTTAAACCGGATAAAACCAGATTGAACCGGTTTAAACCGGATAAACGGGATTGAACCGGCTTAAACCGGTTTAATCCGGATAAAACCGGATTGAACTGGTTTCAACCGGTATAAACCGGATAAAATAAGATTGAACCGGTTTAAACCAGATAAAACCGGAATGAACTGGTTTAAACCGGTTTAAAATGAGTAGGACCGGATAGAAACGTTTTAAACCAGATAAAACCGGATTGAACCAGTGTAAACCGGTTGAAACTGGATAAAAACGGATTGAATGGGTTTAAACCAGTTTAAACTGGATAAAACCGGAATGAACCAGTTCAAACCGGTTTAAACCGGATAAAACCGGATTGAACCGGTTCAAACCGGTTTAAACCGGATAAAACCGGAATGAACTGGTTTAAACCGGTTTAAAACTGATAGAACCGGATAGAAACGGTTTAAACCGGATAAAACAGGATTGGACTGGCTTAAACTGGTATAAACAGCATAGAACCGGTTGAAACCGGATACAACCGGATTGAATCGGTTTAATACGGTTTCAACTGGATAGAACCGGTTTAAACCGGTTAAAAACTGATTGAACCGGTTTAAACCGGTTTCAACTGTATAGAACCGGATAGAACCGGTTTAAACTGGATAAAACAGGATTGAACCGGTTCCAACTGGTTTTAACTGGATAAAACCGGTTTGAACTGGATTAAACCGGTTTAAAACGGATAAAACCGGTTTAAACCGGATAAAACAAAATTGAACCAGTTTAAACCGGATAAAACCAGATTGAACCGGTTTAAAACGGATAGAACCAGATTGAACCAGTTTAAAATGGTTTAAACCAGATCGGAATGGATAGAACCGGTTTAAACCGGATAAAACCGGATTGAACCGGTTTGAACTGGTCTAAACCGGATAAAACCGGATTGAACTGGTTTCAACCGGTATAAACCGGATAAAATAAGATTGAACCGGTTTAAACTGGATAAATCCGGATTGAACCAGCTTAAACTGGTTTAAACCGGATAAAACTGGATTGAACCGGCTTAAACTGGTTTAAACCGGATAGAACCGGTTTAAACTGGATCAAACCGGATTGATCCAGTTTAAACCGGTTTAAACAGGATAAAACCGGATTGAACTGGTTTATACCGGTATAAACCAAATAGAACCGGATAGAACCGGTTTAAACCGGATAAGACCTGATAGAAACGGTTGAACCGGTTTAAACCGGAGAAAACCTGATTGAACCGGTTGAAACCGGTTTAAACCGGTTGAAACCGGATAAAACCGGATTGAACCGGTTTTAACCGCATAAAACCGGATTGAACGGGTTTAAACTGGATCAAACCGGATTGAACCGACTTAAACCGGTTTAAACCGGATAAAACGGGATTGAACTGTTTCAAACCGGTTTAAACCGCATAAAACCGGAATGAACTGGTTTAAACCGGATAAAACCGGATTGAACCGATTTAAACCGGATAAAACCGGATTGAACCGGTTCAAACCGGATAAAACCGGATTGAATCGGTTCAAACCGGATAATACCGGAATGAACTGGTTTAAACCGGATAAAAACGAAATGAACAGGTTTAAACTGGATAAAACCGGATTGAACCGGTTTAAACCGGTTTCAACTGGATAAAACCGGATTGAACCGATTTAACCTGGTTTCAACTGGATAAAACCAAATTGAACCGGTTTAAACCGGATAAAACCGGATTGAACCGGTTTAAATCGTATAAAAACGGATTGAAGCGGTTTAATACGGTTTCAAATGGATAGAACCGGTTTAAACGGGAGAAAAGCGTATTGAACTGGTTTAAACCGGTTTGAACCGGTTCAAACCCGATGAAACCGGAATGAACCGGTTTAAACCGTATAAAACCGGATTGAATCGGTTTAAACCGGTTTCAACCGGATAGAACCAGATAGAACCGGTTTAAACTGGATAAAAGCGTATCGAACCGGTTTAAGCCAGTTAAAACCGGAGAAAACCGGATGGAACCGGCTTAAACCGGTTTAAACCGGAGAAAACCGGATTGAACCGGTTGAAACCGGTTTAAACCGGATAAAAATGGATTGAAGCAGTTTAAACCGCTTTAAAACTGATAAAACCGGAATGAATCGGCCTAAAATGGTTTAAACCGGATAGGACCGGTTTAAACCAGATAAAACCGGGTTTAACCGGCTTAAACTGGTTTAAAACGGATAGAACCGGTTTAAACTGGATAAAACCGATTAAACCGGTTTAAATCGGTTTAAACCGGATAAAACCGGATTGAACCTGTTTTAACCGGATAAAACCGGATTGATCAGGTTTAAACCGGTTTCTACCGGATAGAACCGGATAGAGCCGGTTTAAACTGGATAAAACTGGATTGAACCGGCTTAAACCGGTTTAAACCGGATAAAACCGGAATGAACTGTTTTAAACCGGATAAAACCGGACTGAACCGGTTTAAACCGGATAAAACCGGATTGAACCGGTTCAAACCGGTTTTAACCGGATAGAACCGGAATGAACTGGTTTAAACCGGATAAAACCGGACTGAAACGGTTTAAACCAGATAAAACCGGATTGAACCAGTGTAAACCGGTTGAAACCGGATAAAAACGGATTGAATGGGTTTAAACCAGTTTAAACTGGATAAAACCGGAATGAACCGGTTCAAACCAGTTTAAACCGTATAAAACCGGATTGAACCGGTTCAAACCGGTTTAAACCGGATAAAACCGGAATGAACTGGTTTAAACCGGTTTAAAACGGATAGAACCGGATAGAAACGGTTTAAACAGGATAAAACCGGATTGGACCGGCTTAAACTGGTATAAACAGCACAGAACTGGTTTAAACCGGATAAAACCGGATTGAATCGGTTTAATACGGTTTCAACTGGATAGAACCGGTTTAAACCGGTTAAAACCTGATTGAACCGGTTTAACCCGGTTTCAAATGTATAGAACCAGATAGAACCGGTTTAAACCAGATAAAACAGGATTGAACCGGTTTAAACTGGTTTAAACCGGATAGAACCGGATAGAACCGGTTTAACCCGGATAAAACCGGATTGATCCGGTTTATACCGCTTTTAACTGGATAAAACCAGTTTGAACTGGATTAAACTGGTTTAAAACGGATAAAACCGTTTTAAAACGGATAAAACCAAATTGAACCAGTTTAAACCGGATAAAACCAGATTGAACAGGTTTAAAACGGATAAAACCGGATTGAACCAGTTTAAACTGGTTTAAACCAGATCGGAATGGATAGAACCGGTTTAAACCGGATAAAACCGGATTGAACCGGTTCAAACCGGAGAAAACCGGATTGAACTGGATTAAACCGGTTTAAACCGGTTCAAAACGGATGAAACCGGAATGAACCGGTTTAAACCGTATAAAACCGGATTGAATCGGTTTAAACCGGTTTCAACCGGATAGAACCAGATAGAACCGGTTGAAACCGGTTTAAACCGGATAAAACGGATTGAAGCCGTTTAAACCGCTTTAAAACTGATAAAACCGGAATGAATCGGCCTAAAATGGTCTAAACCGGATAGGACCGGTTTAAACCAGATAAAACCGGATTTAACCGGCTTAAACTGGTTTAAACAGGATAGAACCGGTTTAAACAGGATAAAACCGATTAAACCGGTTTAAATCGGTTTAAACCGGATAAAACCGGATTGAACCGGTTTTAACCGGATAAAACCGGATTGAACCGGTTCAAACAGGTTTCAACCGGATAGAACCGGATAGAACCGTTTTAAACTGGATAAAACTGGATTGAACCGGCTTAAACCAGTTTAAACCGGATAAAACCGGATTGAACCGTTTCAAACCGGTTTAAACCGGATAAAACAGGATTGAACCGGTTTAAACTGGTTTCAACCGGATAGAACCAGTTTGAACCGGTTTAAACCGGATAAAACGGGATTGAACCGGCTTAAACCGGTTTAATCCGGATAAAACCGGATTGAACCGGTTCATACCGGTTTAAACCAGATAAAACCGGAATGAACTGGTTTAAACCGGTTTAAAATGAGTAGGACCGGATAGAAACGTTTTAAACCAGATAAAACCGGATTGAACCAGTGTAAACCGGTTGAAACTGGATAAAAACGGATTGAATGGGTTTAAACCAGTTTAAACTGGATAAAACCGGAATGAACCAGTTCAAACCGGTTTAAACCGGATAAAACCGGATTGAACCGGTTCAAACCGGTTTAAACCGGATAAAACCGGAATGAACTGGTTTAAACCGGTTTAAAACAGATAGAACCGGATAGAAACGGTTTAAACCGGATAAAACAGGATTGGACTGGCTTAAACTGGTATAAACAGCATAGAACCGGTTGAAACCGGATAAAACCGGATTGAATCGGTTTAATACGGTTTCAACGGGATAGAACCGGTTTAAACCGGTTAAAAACTGATTGAACCGGTTTAAACCGGTTTCAACTGTATAGAACCGGATAGAACCGGTTTAAACCGGAGAAAACAGGATTGAACCGGTTTAAACTGGTTTAAACCGGATAGAACCGGATAGAACCGGTTTAACCCAGATAAAACCGGATTGATCCGGTTTCAACTGGTTTTAATTGGATAAAACCGGTTTGAACTGGATTAAACCGGTTTAAAACGGATAGAACCGGATTGAACCAGTTTAAACTGGTTTAAACCAGATCGGAATGGATAGAACCGGTTTAAACCGGATAAAACCGGATTGAACCGGTTTGAACTGGTCTAAACCGGATAAAACCGGATTGAACTGGTTTCAACCGGTATAAACCGGATAAAATAAGATTGAACCGGTTTAAACTGGATAAATCCGGATTGAACCAGCTTAAACCGGTTTAAACCGGATAAAACTGGATTGAACCGGCTTAAACTGGTTTAAACCGGATAGAACCGGTTTAAACTGGATCAAACCGGATTGATCCGGTTTAAACCGGTTTAAACAGGATAAAACCGGATTGAACTGGTTTATACTGGTTTAAACCGGATAAAACCGGTTTAAACGGGATAGAACCAAATTGAACCAGTTTAAACCGGATAAGACCAGATTGAACCGGTTTTAACCGGATAAAACCGGATTGAACCGGTTTAAACCGGTTTCAACCGGATAGAACTGGATAGAACCGGTTTAAACTGGATAAAACTGGATTGAACCGGCTTAAACCGGTTTAAACCGGATAAAACCGGAATGAACTGGTTTAAACCGGATAAAACCGGACTGAACCGGTTTAAACCGGATAAAACCGGATTGAACCGGTTCAAACCGGTTTTAACCTGATAAAACCGGAATGAACTGGTTTAAACCGGATAAAACCGGACTGAACCGGTTTAAACCGGATAAAACCGGATTGAACCGGTTCAAACCGGTTTTAACCTGATAAAACCGGATTGAACCGGTTTTAACCGGATAAAACCGGATTGAACCGGTTCAAACAGGTTTCAACCGGATAGAACCGGATAGAACCGTTTTAAACTGGATAAAACTGGATTGAACCGGCTTAAACCGGTTTAAACCGGATAAAACCGGATTGAACCGTTTCAAACCGGTTTAAACCGGATAAAACCGGATTGAACCGGTTTAAACTGGTTTCAACTGGATAGAACCGGATAGAACCGGTTTAAACTGGATAAAACAGGATTGAACCGGTTCAAACTGGTTTAAACCGGATAAAACCAGATTGAACCGGTTTAAACCGGATAAACGGGATTGAACCGGCTTAAACCGGTTTAATCCGGATAAAACCGGATTGAACTGGTTTCAACCGGTATAAACCGGATAAAATAAGATTGAACCGGTTTAAACCAGATAAAACCGGAATGAACTGGTTTAAACCGGTTTAAAATGAGTAGGACCGGATAGAAACGTTTTAAACCAGATAAAACCGGATTGAACCAGTGTAAACCGGTTGAAACTGGATAAAAACGGATTGAATGGGTTTAAACCAGTTTAAACTGGATAAAACCGGAATGAACCAGTTCAAACCGGTTTAAACCGGATAAAACCGGATTGAACCGGTTCAAACCGGTTTAAACCGGATAAAACCGGAATGAACTGGTTTAAACCGGTTTAAAACTGATAGAACCGGATAGAAACGGTTTAAACCGGATAAAACAGGATTGGACTGGCTTAAACTGGTATAAACAGCATAGAACCGGTTGAAACCGGATACAACCGGATTGAATCGGTTTAATACGGTTTCAACTGGATAGAACCGGTTTAAACCGGTTAAAAACTGATTGAACCGGTTTAAACCGGTTTCAACTGTATAGAACCGGATAGAACCGGTTTAAACTGGATAAAACAGGATTGAACCGGTTCCAACTGGTTTTAACTGGATAAAACCGGTTTGAACTGGATTAAACCGGTTTAAAACGGATAAAACCGGTTTAAACCGGATAAAACAAAATTGAACCAGTTTAAACCGGATAAAACCAGATTGAACCGGTTTAAAACGGATAGAACCAGATTGAACCAGTTTAAAATGGTTTAAACCAGATCGGAATGGATAGAACCGGTTTAAACCGGATAAAACCGGATTGAACCGGTTTGAACTGGTCTAAACCGGATAAAACCGGATTGAACTGGTTTCAACCGGTATAAACCGGATAAAATAAGATTGAACCGGTT
The DNA here is from genome assembly GCF_027409185.1 of Cynocephalus volans. Lineage (NCBI taxonomy): Eukaryota > Metazoa > Chordata > Mammalia > Dermoptera > Cynocephalidae > Cynocephalus > Cynocephalus volans. Next base: position 79,877 of record NW_026902447.1, read on the forward strand.
TAAACTGGATAAATCCGGATTGAACCAGCTTAAACTGGTTTAAACCGGATAAAACTGGATTGAACCGGCTTAAACTGGTTTAAACCGGATAGAACCGGTTTAAACTGGATCAAACCGGATTGATCCAGTTTAAACCGGTTTAAACAGGATAAAACCGGATTGAACTGGTTTATACCGGTTTAAACCAAATAGAACCGGATAGAACCGGTTTAAACCGGATAAGACCTGATAGAAACGGTTGAACCGGTTTAAACCGGAGAAAACCTGATTGAACCGGTTGAAACCGGTTTAAACCGGTTGAAACCGGATAAAACCGGATTGAACCGGTTTTAACCGCATAAAACCGGATTGAACGGGTTTAAACTGGATCAAACCGGATTGAACCGACTTAAACCGGTTTAAACCGGATAAAACGGGATTGAACTGTTTCAAACCGGTTTAAACCGCATAAAACCGGAATGAACTGGTTTAAACCGGATAAAACCGGATTGAACCGATTTAAACCGGATAAAACCGGATTGAACCGGTTCAAACCGGATAAAACCGGATTGAATCGGTTCAAACCGGATAATACCGGAATGAACTGGTTTAAACCGGATAAAAACGAAATGAACAGGTTTAAACTGGATAAAACCGGATTGAACCGGTTTAAACCGGTTTCAACTGGATAAAACCGGATTGAACCGATTTAACCTGGTTTCAACTGGATAAAACCAAATTGAACCGGTTTAAACCGGATAAAACCGGATTGAACCGGTTTAAATCGTATAAAAACGGATTGAAGCGGTTTAATACGGTTTCAAATGGATAGAACCGGTTTAAACGGGAGAAAAGCGTATTGAACTGGTTTAAACCGGTTTGAACCGGTTCAAACCGGATGAAACCGGAATGAACCGGTTTAAACCGTATAAAACCGGATTGAATCGGTTTAAACCGGTTTCAACCGGATAGAACCAGATAGAACCGGTTTAAACTGGATAAAAGCGTATCGAACCGGTTTAAGCCAGTTAAAACCGGAGAAAACCGGATGGAACCGGCTTAAACCGGTTTAAACCGGAGAAAACCGGATTGAACCGGTTGAAACCGGTTTAAACCGGATAAAAATGGATTGAAGCAGTTTAAACCGCTTTAAAACTGATAAAACCGGAATGAATCGGCCTAAAATGGTTTAAACCGGATAGGACCGGTTTAAACCAGATAAAACCGGGTTTAACCGGCTTAAACTGGTTTAAAACGGATAGAACCGGTTTAAACTGGATAAAACCGATTAAACCGGTTTAAATCGGTTTAAACCGGATAAAACCGGATTGAACCTGTTTTAACCGGATAAAACCGGATTGATCAGGTTTAAACCGGTTTCTACCGGATAGAACCGGATAGAGCCGGTTTAAACTGGATAAAACTGGATTGAACCGGCTTAAACCGGTTTAAACCGGATAAAACCGGAATGAACTGTTTTAAACCGGATAAAACCGGACTGAACCGGTTTAAACCGGATAAAACCGGATTGAACCGGTTCAAACCGGTTTTAACCGGATAGAACCGGAATGAACTGGTTTAAACCGGATAAAACCGGACTGAAACGGTTTAAACCAGATAAAACCGGATTGAACCAGTGTAAACCGGTTGAAACCGGATAAAAACGGATTGAATGGGTTTAAACCAGTTTAAACTGGATAAAACCGGAATGAACCGGTTCAAACCAGTTTAAACCGTATAAAACCGGATTGAACCGGTTCAAACCGGTTTAAACCGGATAAAACCGGAATGAACTGGTTTAAACCGGTTTAAAACGGATAGAACCGGATAGAAACGGTTTAAACAGGATAAAACCGGATTGGACCGGCTTAAACTGGTATAAACAGCACAGAACTGGTTTAAACCGGATAAAACCGGATTGAATCGGTTTAATACGGTTTCAACTGGATAGAACCGGTTTAAACCGGTTAAAACCTGATTGAACCGGTTTAACCCGGTTTCAAATGTATAGAACCAGATAGAACCGGTTTAAACCAGATAAAACAGGATTGAACCGGTTTAAACTGGTTTAAACCGGATAGAACCGGATAGAACCGGTTTAACCCGGATAAAACCGGATTGATCCGGTTTATACCGCTTTTAACTGGATAAAACCAGTTTGAACTGGATTAAACTGGTTTAAAACGGATAAAACCGTTTTAAAACGGATAAAACCAAATTGAACCAGTTTAAACCGGATAAAACCAGATTGAACAGGTTTAAAACGGATAAAACCGGATTGAACCAGTTTAAACTGGTTTAAACCAGATCGGAATGGATAGAACCGGTTTAAACCGGATAAAACCGGATTGAACCGGTTCAAACCGGTTTAAACCGGATAAAACCGGAATGAACTGGTTTAAACCGGATAAAAACGAAATGAACCGGTTTAAACCAGATAAAACCAGATTGAACCGATTTCAACCGGATAAAACGGGATTGAACCGGCTTAAACCGGTTTAAACCGGATAAAACCGGATTGAACCGGTTCAAACCGGTTTAAACCGGATAAAACCGGAATGAACTGGTTTAAACCGGTTTAAAACGAGTAGGACCGTATAGAAACGTTTTAAACCAGATAAAACCGGATTGAACCAGTGTAAACCGGATAAAACCGGATTGAACCGCTTTAAACCGCATAAAACCGGATTGAACTGCTTTAAACCAGTTTCAACCGGATAGAACCGGATTGAACCGGTTCAAACCGGTTTAAACCGGATAAAACAGGATTGAACGGGTTTAAACCGGATAAAACCGGATTGAACCAGTTTAAACTGGTTTCAACCGGATAGAACAGGATAGAACCGGTTTAAACTGGATAAAACCGGATTGAACCGGCTTAAACCGGTTTAAACAGAATAAAACAGGAATGAACCGGTTTAAACTGGTTTAAACCGGATAGAACTGGATAGAACCGTTTTAAACCGGAAAAAACTGGATAAAACCGGATTGAACTGGATGAATCCGGTTTAAAACGGATAAAACCGGTTTAAACCGGATAAAACCAAATTGAACCAGTTTAAACCGGATAAAATCACATTGAACCGGTTTAAAACGGATAAAACCGGATTGAACCAGTTTAAACTGGTTTAAACCAGATAGAAATGGATAGAACCGGTTTAAACTGGATAAAACCGGATTGAACCGGTTTAAAGTGGTCTAAACCGGATAAAACCGGATTGAACTGGTTTCAACCGGTTTAAACCCGATAAAACAAGATTGAACCGGTTTAAACCGGATAAAACCAGATTGAACCAGCCTAAAACGGTTTAAACCGGATAAAACTGGATTGAACCGGATTAAACCGGATAAAATCGGATTGAACCGGTTAAAACCGGTTAAAACCGTATAGAACCGGTTTAAAGCAGTTGAAACCGGATAAAAACGGATTGATCCGGTTTAAACCGGTTTAAACAGGATAAAACATGATTGAACTGGATTATACCAGTTTAAACCGCATAAAACCGGTTTAAACGGGATAGAACCAAATTGAACCAGTTTAAACCGGATAAGAACAGATTGAACCCGTTTAAGCCAGATAAAACCGGATTAAACCGGTTTAAACCGGTTTAAACCAGATAGAACCGGATATAACCGGTTTAAACTGGATAAAAACAGATTGAACCGGTTTAAACCGGATCGAACCGGATTGAACCGGATTAAACCGGTTTCAACCGGATAGAACCGGATTGAACCGGATTAAACCGGTTTCAACCGGATAGAACCGGATAGAACCGGTTTAAACCGGATAAAACCGGATTGAAGCGGTTTAAACCGGTTCAAACCGGATAAAACCAGATTGAAACGGTTTAAACCGGATTGAACCGGCTTAAACCGGATAAAACCGGAATGAACCAGTTTCAACTGGATAAAACCGGATTGAACCGGTTTAAAACAGTTTAAACCGGATAAAAACCGATTGAACTGGTTTAACCGGTTTAAACCAGATAAAACCGGAATGAACCGGCTTAAACCGGTTTAAACTGGATAGAACCGGTTTAAACCGGACAGAACCGGATAGAACCGGTTTAAACCGGATAAAACCGGATTGAACCGGTTTAAAACGGTTTAAACAGGATAAAACCGGATTGAACCGGTTTAAACCAGATAAAAACAGATTGAACCAGTTTAAACCGGTTTAAACCAAATAGAACCAGATAGAACCGGTTTAATCCGGATAAGACCTGATAGAAACGGTTTGAACCGGTTTAAACCGGAGAAAACCAGATTGAACCGGTTTAAACCGGTTTAAACCGGTTGAAACCGGATAAAAACGGCCCGGTTTAAACCGCATAAAACCGGATTGAACGGGTTTAAACTGGATCAAACCGGATTGAACTGACTTAAACCGGTTTAAACCGGATAAAACGGGATTGAACTGTTTCAAACCGGTTTAAACAGCATAAAACCGGAATGAACTGCTTTAAACCGGATAAAACCGGATTGAACCGATTTAAACCGGATAAAACCGGATTGAACCAGTTCAAACCGGATAAAACCGGATTGAATCGGTTCAAACCGGATAATAGCGGAATGAACTTGTTTAAACCGGATAAAAACGAAATGAACAGGTTTAAACCGGATAAAACCGGATTGAACCGGGTTAAACTGGTTTCAACTGGATAAAACCGGATTGAAACGTTTTAAACCAGATAAAACCGGACTGAACCGGCTTAAACCGGTTTAAACCAGATAAAACCGGATTTAACTGGTTCAAACCGGTTTAAACCGGATAAATCCGGCATGAACTGGTTTAAACCGGGTTAAAACGGATAGAACCGGATTAAACTGGTTTAAACCGGATAAAACCAGATTGAACCGCTTTAAACCGGATAAAACTGGATTGAACCGGTTTAAACCGGTTTAAATCGGATAAATCCGGAATGAACTGGTTTAAACCGGTTTAAACTGGATAGAATTGCATAGAACCGATTTAAACCGGATAAAACCGAATTGAACCGGTTTAAACCGGTTTAAACCGTATAAAAACGGAATCAAGCGGTTTAATACGGTTTCAACTGGATAGAACCGGTTTAAACCGTAGAAAACCGGATTGAACCGGTTCAAACCGGAGAAAACCGGATTGAATCGGTTAAAACCGGATAATACCGGAATGAACTGGTTTAAACCGGATAAAAACGAAATGAACAGGTTTAAACCGGATAAAGCCAGATTGAACCGGTTTAAACTGGTTTCAACTGGATAAAACCGGATTGAACCGGTTTAAACCGGTTTCAACTGGATAAAACCAGATTGAACCTTTTTAAACCGGAGAAAACCGGATTGAACCGGTTTAAACCGGTTTAAACCGGTTCAAACCGGATGAAACCGGAATGAACCGGTTTAAACCGTATAAAACCGGGTTGAATCGGTTTAAACCGGTTTCAACCGGATAGAACCAGATAGAACCGGGTGAAACCGGTTTAAACCGGATAAAAACGGATTGAAGCCGTTTAAACCGCTTTAAAACTGATAAAACCGGAATGAATCGGCCTAAAATGGTTTAAACCGGATAGGACCGGTTTAAACTGGATAAAACCGGATTTAACCGGCTTAAACTGGTTTAAACCGGATAGAACCGGTTTAAACAGGATAAAACCGATTAAACCGGTTTAAATCGGTTTAAACCGGATAGAACCGGATGGAACCGGTTTAACCCAGATAAAACCGGATTGATCCGGTTTCAACTGGTTTTAACTGGATAAAACCGGTTTGAACTGGATTAAACCGGTTTAAAACGGATAAAACCGGTTTAAACCGGATAAAACGAAATTGAACCAGTTTAAACTGGTCTAAACCGGATAAAACCGGATTGAACTGGTTTCAACCGGTATAAACCGGATAAAATAAGATTGAACCGGTTTAAACTGGATAAATCCGGATTGAACCAGCTTAAACCGGTTTAAACCGGATAAAACTGGATTGAAACGGCTTAAACTGGTTTAAACCGGATAGAACCGGTTTAAATCGGATCAAACCGGATTGATCCGGTTTAAAACGGTTTAAACAGGATAAAACCGGATTGAACTGGTTTATACTGGTTTAAACCGGATAAAACCGGTTTAAACGGGATAGAACCAAATTGAACCAGTTTAAACCGGATAAGACCAGATTGAACCGGTTTAAGCCGGATGAAACCGGATTAAACCGGTTTAAACTGGTTTAAAACGGATATAACCGGTTTAAACTGGATAAACCGGATTGAATCGGTTAAAACCGGTTTGAACCGGAGAAAACCAGATTGAACCGGTTTAAACCGGATTGAACCGGCTTAAACCGGAAAAAACCGGAATGAACCGGCTTAAACCGGTTTAAACTGGATAGAACCGGTTTAAACTGGACAGAACAGGATAGAACCGGTTTAAACCAGATAAAACCGGATAGAACCGGTTTAAACCGGATAAAACCGGATTGAACCGGCTTAAACCAGATAAAACTGGAATGAACCGGTTTAACCCGGTTTAAACCGGAAAAGACGGAGTGAACCGGTTTAAACTGGATCAAACCGGATTGAACCGGATTAAACTGGTTTCAACCGGATAGAACCGGATAGAACCGGTTTAAACCGGATAAAACCGGATTGAAGCGGTTTAAACGGGTTCAAACCGGATAAAACCAGATTGGAACGGTTAAAACCGGATTGAACCGGCTTAAACAGGATAAATCCGGAATGAACCGGTTTAAACCGGTTTAAACCGGAAAAACGGATTGAACCGGTTTAAACTGGATAAAACCGGATTGAACTGGTTTAAACCGGTTTAATCCGGATAAAAACCGATTGATCCGGTTTAAACCGGTTAAAACTAGATAAAACCGGAATGAACCGGCTTAACCCGGTTTAAACTGGATAGAACCGGTTTAAACCGGTATCTGGTTTAAACCGGAAAAAACCAGAATGAACCGGCTTATACCGGTTTAAACTGGATAGAAACGGTTTAAAATGGACAGAACCGGATAGAACCGGTTTAAACCGTTTAAAACCGAATCGAACCAGTTTAAACCGGTTTAAATCGGATAAAACCGGATTGAACCGGTTTAAACTGGATAAAACCGGATTGAACCGGTTTAAACCGGTTTCAACCGGATAAAACTGGATTGAACCGGTTTAAACCGTTTTCAACTGGATAGAACCGGATAGAACCGGTTTAAACTGGATAAAACCGCATTGAACCTGTTTAAACCGGTTTAAACGGGATAAAACCGGATAGAACAGGTTTAAACCGGATAAAACCGGATTGAACCGGTTTAAACCGGTTCAATCCGGATTGAACCGGTTCAAAACGGTTTAAACCGGATAAAACCAAATTGAACCAATCTAAACCGGATAAAATCAGATTGAACTGGTTTAAAACGTATAAAACCGGATTGAACCAGTTTAAACCCGTTTAAACCAGATGGAAACGGATAGAATCGGTTTAAACCGGATAAAACCGGATTGAACTGGTTTAATCCGGTTAAAACAGGATAGAAGAGGATAGAACCGCTTTAAACTGATTTAAACAGGATAGAGCCAGATAGAACAGGTTTAAACGAGAAAAAACCGGATTGAACCGGTTTAAACCGGTTTAAACCGGATAAAACCGGATTGATATGGTTTAAACTGGTTTAAACTGGATAAAACCGGATTAAACCGTTTTAAAGTGGTTTAAACCGGATAAAACCAGATTGAACCAGATTAATCCGGATAAAACCGGATTGAACTGGTTTAAATCGGTCTAAACAGGATAAAACCGGTCTAAACCGGATAAAACCAGATTGAACCGGTTTAAACCAGATAAAACCGGATTGAAGCAGTTTAAACTGGTTTAAACCTGATAGAACCGGATAGAAACTGTTTAAACTGGATAAAACCGGATTGAACCATCTTAAAACGGTTTAAACTGGATAGAACCGGATAGAACCGGTTTAAACTGGATAAAATCGGATAGAACCGGTTTAAACCGTTTTAAACCGGATAAAACCAGATTGAACCGGTTCAAACCGGATAAAACCGGATTGAACCGGTTCAAACCGGATAAAACCGGATTGAACCGGTTCAAACCGGATAAAACCGGAATGAACCGGTTCAAACCTATAAAACTGGAATGAACCGGTTTAAACCGGATAAAACCGGAATGAACCGGTTTAAACCGGATAAAACCGGATTGAACCGGTTTAAACCGGTTTCAACCCGATAAAACCAGATAGAACCGGTTTAAACCGGAGAAAACCGGATTGAACTGGTTTAAACGGGTTTAAACCGGTTCAAACCGGATGAAACCGAAATGAAACGGTTTAAACCGGATAAAGCCGGATTGAACTGGTTTAAACCGGTTTCAACCGGATAGAACCAGATAGAACCGGTTTAAACTGGATAAAAGCGGATTGAACCGGTTTAAGCCGGTTAAAACCGGAGAAAACCGGATGGAACCGGCCTAAACCGGTTTAAACCGGAGAAAACCGGATTGAACCGGTTGAAACCAGTTTAAACCAGATAAAAACGGAATGAACCGGTTCAAACCTATAAAACCAGAATGAACCGGTTTAAACCGGATAAAACCGGACTGAACCGGTTTAAACCGGATAAAACCGGATTGAACCGTTTCAAACCGTTTTAAACTGGATAAAAGCGGATTGAACCGGTTTAAACTGGTTTCAACCGGATAGAACTGGATAGAGCCGGTTTAAACTGGATAAAACCGGATTGAACTGGTTGAAACCGGTTTAAACCGGATAAAACCAGACTGAACCGATTTCAACCGGATAAAACGGGATTGAACCGGCTAAAACCGGTTTAAACCGGATAAAACCGGATTGAACTGGTTCAAACCGGTTTAAACCGGATAAAACCGGAATGAACAGGTTTAAACCGGTTTAAAACGAGTAGGACCGGATAGAAACGTTTTAAACCAGATAAAACCGGATTGAACCAGTGTAAACCGGATAAAACCGGATTGAACCGCTTTAAACCGCATAAAACCGGATTGAACTGCTTTAAACCAGTTTCAACCGGATAGAACCGGATTGAACCGGTTCAAACCGGTTTAAACCGGATAAAACAGGATTGAACGGGTTTAAACCGGATAAAACCGGATTGAACCAGTTTAAACTGGTTTCAACCGGATAGAACAGGATAGAACCGGTTTAAACTGGATAAAACCGGATTGAACCGGCTTAAACCGGTATTAACCGGATAAAACAGGAATGAACCGGTTTAAACTGGTTTAAACCAGATAGAAATGGATAGAACCGGTTTAAACTGGATAAAACCGGATTGAACAGGTTTTAAGTGGTCTAAACCGGATAAAACCGGATTGAACTGGTTTCAACCGGTTTAAACCGGATAAAACAAGATTGAACCGGCTTAAACCGGATAAAACCAGATTGAACCAGCTTAAAACGGTTTAAACCGGATAAAACTGGATTGAACCGGATTAAACCGGATAAAATCGGATTGAACCGGTTAAAACCGGTTAAAACCGTATAGAACCGGGTTAAAGCAGTTGAAACCGGATAAAAACGGATTGATCCGGTTTAAACCGCTTTAAACAGGATAAAACATGATTGAACTGGATTATACCGGTTTAAACCGGATAAAACCGGTTTAAACGGGATAGAACCAAATTGAACCAGTTTAAACCGGATAAGAACAGATTGAACCGGTTTAAGCCAGATAAAACCGGATTAACCCGGTTTAAACCGGTTTAAACCAGATAGAACCGGATATAACCGGTTTAAACTGGATAAAACCGGATTGAACCGGTTTAAACCGGATAAAACCGGATTGAACCGGTTTAAACCAGATAAAACCAGATTGAACCAGTTTAAACCGGTTTAAACCAAATAGAACCGGATAGAACCGGTTTAATCCGGATAAGACCTGATAGAAACGGTTTGAACCGGTTTAAACCGGAGAAAACCTGATTGAACCGGTTTAAACCGGTTTAAACTGGTTGAAACCGGATAAAAACGGCCCGGTTTAAACCGCATAAAACCGGATTGAACGGGTTCAAACTGGATCAAACCGGATTGAACCGACTTAAACCGGTTTAAACCGGATAAAACGGGATTGAACTGTTTCAAACCGGTTTAAACCGCATAAAACCGGAATGAACTGGTTTAAACCGGATAAAACCGGATTGAACCGATTTAAACCCGATAAAACCGGATTGAACCGGTTCAAACCGGATAAAACCGGATTGAATCGGTTCAAACCGGATAATACCGGAATGAACTTGTTTAAACTGGATAAAAACGAAATGAACAGGTTTAAACCGGATAAAACCGGATTGAACCGGTTTAAACTGGTTTCAACTGGATAAAACCGGATTGAACCGGTTTAAACCGGATAAAACCGGACTGAACCGGCTTAAACCGGTTTAAACCAGATAAAACCGGATTTAACTGTTTCAAACCGGTTTAAACCGGATAAATCCGGCATGAACTGGTTTAAACCGGGTTAAAACGGATAGAACCGGATTAAACCGGTTTAAACCGGATAAAACCAGATTGAACCGGATTAAACCAGTTTATACTGGATAAACCGGATTGAATCGGTTAAAACCAGTTTAAACTGGATAAAACCAGATTGAACCGGTTTAAACCGGTTTCAACCGGGTAGAACCGGATAGAACCGGTTTAAACTGGATAAAAACGGATTGAAGCGGTTTAAACCGGTTCAAACCGGATAAAACCAGATTGAAACGGTTTAAACCGGATAAAACCGGAATGAACTGGTTTAAACCTGTTTAAACCGGAAAAAACGGATTGAACCGGTTTAAACTGGATAAAACCGATTGAACCGGTTTAAACCGGTTTAAACCGGATAAAACCAGATTGTACCGGTTTAAACCGGATAAAAACGGATAGAACAGGTTTAAACCGGTTTAAACCAGATTGAACCGGATAGAACTGGTTTAAACCGTTTAAAACCGGATTGAACTGGTTTAAACCGGTTTAAACCGGTTCAAACCGGATGAAACCGGAATGAACCGGTTTAAACCGTATAAAACCGGATTGAACCTGTTTAAACCGGTTTCAACCGGATAGAACCAGATAGAACCGGTTTAAACTGGATAAAAGCGGATTGAACCGGTTAAAGCCGGTTAAAACCGGAGAAAACCGGGTGGAACCGGCTTAAACCGGTTTAAACTGGAGAAAACCGGATTTAACCGGTTTAAACTGGTTTCAACCGGATAGAACCGGATAGAACCGGTTTAAACTGGATAAAACCGGATTGAACCGGCTTAAACCGGTTTAAACCGGATAAAACCGGATTGAACAAGTTCAAACTGGTTTAAACCGGATTGAACCAGCTTAAACCGGTTTAAACAGAATTAAACCGGTTTAAACCGGATAAAACCTGATTGAACTGGCTAAAACCGGTTTAAACCGGATAAAACCGGATTGAACCGGTTTAAACCGGATAAAACCGGATTGAACTGGTTCAAACCGGTTTAAACCGGATAAAACCGGAATGAACAGGTTTAAACCGGTTTAAAACGAGTAGGACCGGATAGAAACGTTTTAAACCAGATAAAACCGGATTGAACCAGTGTAAACCGGATAAAACCGGATTGAACCGCTTTAAACCGCATAAAACCGGATTGAACTGCTTTAAACCAGTTTCAACCGGATAGAACCGGATTGAACCGGTTCAAACCGGTTTAAACCGGATAAAACAGGATTGAACGGGTTTAAACCGGATAAAACCGGATTGAACCAGTTTAAACTGGTTTCAACCGGATAGAACAGGATAGAACCGGTTTAAACTGGATAAAACCGGATTGAACCGGCTTAAACCGGTATTAACCGGATAAAACAGGAATGAACCGGTTTAAACTGGTTTAAACCGGATAGAACCGGATAGAACCGTTTTAAACCGGAAAAAACTGGATAAAACCGGATTGAACTGGATGAATCCGGTTTAAAATGGATAAAACCGGTTTAAACCGGATAAAACCAAATTGAACCAGTTTAAACCGGATAAAATCAGATTGAACCGGTTTAAAACGGATAAAACCGGATTGAACCAGTTTAAACTGGTTTAAACCAGATAGAAATGGATAGAACCGGTTTAAACTGGATAAAACCGGATTGAACAGGTTTTAAGTGGTCTAAACCGGATAAAACCGGATTGAACTGGTTTCAACCGGTTTAAACCGGATAAAACAAGATTGAACCGGCTTAAACCGGATAAAACCAGATTGAACCAGCTTAAAACGGTTTAAACCGGATAAAACTGGATTGAACCGGATTAAACCGGATAAAATCGGATTGAACCGGTTAAAACCGGTTAAAACCGTATAGAACCGGGTTAAAGCAGTTGAAACCGGATAAAAACGGATTGATCCGGTTTAAACCGCTTTAAACAGGATAAAACATGATTGAACTGGATTATAACGGTTTAAACCGGATAAAACCGGTTTAAACGGGATAGAACCAAATTGAACCAGTTTAAACCGGATAAGAACAGATTGAACCGGTTTAAGCCAGATAAAACCGGATTAAACCGGTTTAAACCGGTTTAAACCAGATAGAACCGGATATAACCGGTTTAAACTGGATAAAACCGGATTGAACCGGTTTAAACCGGATAAAACCGGATTGAACCGGTTTAAACCAGATAAAACCAGATTGAACCAGTTTAAACCGGTTTAAACCAAATAGAACCGGATAGAACCGGTTTAATCCGGATAAGACCTGATAGAAACGGTTTGAACCGGTTTAAACCGGAGAAAACCTGATTGAACCGGTTTAAACCGGTTTAAACTGGTTGAAACCGGATAAAAACGGCCCGGTTTAAACCGCATAAAACCGGATTGAACGGGTTCAAACTGGATCAAACCGGATTGAACCGACTTAAACCGGTTTAAACCGGATAAAACGGGATTGAACTGTTTCAAACCGGTTTAAACCGCATAAAACCGGAATGAACTGGTTTAAACCGGATAAAACCGGATTGAACCGATTTAAACCCGATAAAACCGGATTGAACCGGTTCAAACCGGATAAAACCGGATTGAATCGGTTCAAACCGGATAATACCGGAATGAACTTGTTTAAACGGGATAAAAACGAAATGAACAGGTTTAAACCGGATAAAACCGGATTGAACCGGTTTAAACTGGTTTCAACTGGATAAAACCGGATTGAACCGGTTTAAACCGGATAAAACCGGACTGAACCGGCTTAAACCGGTTTAAACCAGATAAAACCGGATTTAACTGTTTCAAACCGGTTTAAACCGGATAAATCCGGCATGAACTGGTTTAAACCGGGTTAAAACGGATAGAACCGGATTAAACCGGTTTAAACCGGATAAAACCAGATTGAACCGGATTAAACCAGTTTATACTGGATAAACCGGATTGAATCGGTTAAAACCAGTTTAAACTGGATAAAACCAGATTGAACCGGTTTAAACCGGTTTCAACCGGGTAGAACCGGATAGAACCGGTTTAAACTGGATAAAAACGGATTGAAGCGGTTTAAACCGGTTCAAACCGGATAAAACCAGATTGAAACGGTTTAAACCGGATAAAACCGGAATGAACTGGTTTAAACCTGTTTAAACCGGAAAAAACGGATTGAACCGGTTTAAACTGGATAAAACCGATTGAACCGGTTTAAACCGGTTTAAACCGGATAAAACCAGATTGTACCGGTTTAAACCGGATAAAAACGGATAGAACCGGTTTAAACCGGTTTAAACCAGATTGAACCGGATAGAACTGGTTTAAACCGTTTAAAACCGGATTGAACTGGTTTAAACCGGTTTAAACCGGTTCAAACCGGATGAAACCGGAATGAACCGGTTTAAACCGTATAAAACCGGATTGAACCTGTTTAAACCGGTTTCAACCGGATAGAACCAGATAGAACCGGTTTAAACTGGATAAAAGCGGATTGAACCGGTTAAAGCCGGTTAAAACCGGAGAAAACCGGGTGGAACCGGCTTAAACCGGTTTAAACCGGAGAAAACCGGATTGAACCGGTTTAAACTGGTTTCAACCGGATAGAACCGGATAGAACCGGTTTAAACTGGATAAAACCGGATTGAACCGGCTTAAACCGGTTTAAACCGGATAAAACCGGATTGAACAAGTTCAAACTGGTTTAAACCGGATTGAACCAGCTTAAACCGGTTTAAACAGAATTAAACCGGTTTAAACAGAATTAAACCGGTTTAAACCGGATAAAACCTGATTGAACTGGCTAAAACCGGTTTAAACCGGATAAAACCGGATTGAACCGGTTTAAACCGGATAAAACCGGAATGAACTGGTTTAAACCGGTTTAAAACGGATAGAAGTGGATAAAAATTGTTTAAACCGGATAAAACCGGATTGAAGCGGTTTAAACCGGTTAAAACCGGATAAAACCAGATTGAAACGGTTTAAACCGGATTGATCCGGCTTAAACCGTTTAAAACCGGAATGAACTGGTTTAAACCGGTTTAAACCGGAAAAAACGGATTGAACCGGTTTAAAATGGATAAAACCGGATAGAACCAGTTTAATCCGGTTTCAACCAGATAAAAACCGATTGAACCGGTTTAAACTGGTTTAAAGCGGATAAAACCGGATTGAACTGGTATAAACCGGTTTAAACCGGAGAAAACTGGATTGAAGAGGTTTAAACCGGATAAAACCGGATTGACCCGGTTTAAAGCGGTTTAAACCGGATAAAACCGGATTGAACCGGTTCAAACCAGTTTAAACCGGATAAAATCAGATTGAACTGGTTTAAAACGTATAAAACCGGATTGAACCAGTTTAAACCCTTTTAAACCAGATGGAAACGAATAGAACCAGTTTAAACCGGATAAAACCGGATTGAACCGGCTTAAACCGGTTTAAACCGGATAAAACCGGAATGAACTGTTTTAAACCGGTTTAAAACGGATAGAACCGGTTTAAACCGGATAAAACCGGATTGAACCAGTTTAAACCGGTTTAAACCAGATAGAAATGGATAGAACTGGTTTAAACTGGATAAAACCGGATTGAACCGGTTTGAACTGGTCTAAACCAGATAAAACCGGATTGAACTGGTTTCAAACCGTTTAAACCGGATAAAACAAGATTGAACCGGTTTAAACCGGATAAAACCGGATTGAACCAGCTTAAACCGGTTTAAACTGGATAAAACCGGATTGAACCTGTTAAAGACAGTTAAAACCAGAGAAAACCGGGTGGAACCGGCTTAAACCGGTTTAAACTGGAGAAAACCGGATTGAACCGGTTGTAACCGGTTTAAACCAAATATAAACGGATTGAAGCAGTTTAAACCGGTTTAAAACTGATAAAACTGGAATGAACCGGCCTAAACCTGTTTAAACCCGATAGGACCGGTTTAAACCGGATAAAACCGGATTGAACTGGATTAAACTGGTTTAAACCGGATAGAACTGGTTTAAACTGGATAAAACCGATTGAACCAGTTTAAACCGGTTTAAACCGGATAAAACCAGATTGAACCGGTTTTAACCTGAGAAAACCGGATTGAACTGGTTTAAACCGGTTTCAACCAGATAGAACCGGATAGAACCGGTTTAAACTGGATAAAACCGGATTGAACCAGCTTAAACCGGTTTAAACCAGATAAAACCGGATTGAACCGGTACAAACCGGTTTAAACCGGATAAAACCGGAGTGAACTGGTTTAAACCGGATAAAACCGGATTGAACCGGTTCAAACCAGTTTAAACCGGATAAAACCGGAATGAACTGGTTTAAACCGGATAAAATCGGACTGAACCAGTTTAAACAGGATAAAACCGGATCGAACCGTTTCAAACCGGTTTTAACCAGATAAAACCGGAATGAACCGGTTTAAACTGGATAAAACCGGATTGAACCGGTTTAAACCGGATAAAACCGGATTGAACCGGTTTAAACTGGTTTCAACCAGATAGAACCAGATAGAACCGGTTTAAACTGGATAAAACCGGATTGAACCGGCTTAAACCGGTTTAAACCGGATTGAACCGGTTTAAACCGGATAAAACCGGATTGAACCGGTTCAAACTGGTTTAAACCGGATAAAACCGGATAAAACCGTTTTAAAGCGGTTTAAACTGGATAAAACCAGATTGAACCGGTTTAAGCTGATTAAAACTGGATTGATCTGGTTTAAACTGGTCTAAACCGGATAAAACCGGTTTAAACCGGATAAAACCGGATTGAAGCGGTTTAAACCGGTTAAAACCGGATAAAATCAGATTGAAACGGTTTAAACCGGTATAAACCGGATAAAACCGGATTGAACTGGTTTAAACCGGATAAAACCGGATTGAACCGGTTTAAACCGGTTTCAACTGGATAGAACTGGATAGAACCGGTTTACAGCGGATAAAACCGGATTGAAGCGGTTTAAACCGGTTTAAACCGGATAAAATCAGATTGAAACGGTTTAAACCGGATTGATCCGGCTTAAACCGGATAAAACCGGAATGAACTGGTTGAAACCGGTTTAAACCGGAAAAAACGGATTGAACCGGTTTAAACCGGTTTCAACCGGATAGAACCAGATAGAACCGGTTTAAACTGGATAAAAGCGGATTGAACCTGTTAAAGCCGGTTAAAACCGGAGAAAACCGGGTGGTACCAGCTTAAACCGGTTTAAACCGGAGAAAACCGGATTGAACCGGTTGTAACCGGTTTAAACCAAATATAAACGGATTGAAGCAGTTTAAACCGGTTTAAAACTGATAAAACCGGAATGAACCGGCCTAAACCTGTTTAAACCCGATAGGACCGGTTTAAACCGGATAAAACCGGACTGAACTGGATTAAACCGGTTTAAACCAGATAGAAATGGATAGAACTGGTTTAAACTGGATAAAACCGGATTGAACCGGTTTGAACTGGTCTAAACCAGATAAAACCGGATTGAACTGGTTTCAAACGGTTTAAACCGGATAAAACAAGATTGAACCGGTTTAAACCGGATAAAACCGGATTGAACTGGCTTAAACCGGTTTAAACCGGATAAAACCTGATTGAACCAGTTTAAGCCGATTAAAACCGGATTGAACTGGTTTAAACCGGTCTAAACCGGATAAAACCGGTTTCAACAGGATAAAACCAGATTGAACCGGTTTAAACCAGATAAAACCGGATTGAACCGGTTCAAACTGGTTTAAACCGGATAAAACCGACGTGAACTGGTTTAAACCGGATAAAAACGGATCGAACCAGTTTAAACCGGATAAAACCGGATAGAACCGTTTCAAACCGGTTTTAAACGGATAAAACCGGAATGAACCGTTTTAAACAGGATAAAACCGGATTGAAACGTTTCAAACCGGTTTTAACCGGATAAAACCGGAATGAACCGGTTTAAACCGGATAAAATCGGATTGAATCGGTTTAAACCGGATAAAACCGGAATGAACTGTTTTAAACCGGTTTAAAACGGATAGAACCGGTTTAAACCGGATAAAACCGGATTGAACCAGTTTAAACCGGTTTAAACCAGATAGAAATGGATAGAACTGGTTTAAACTGGATAAAACCGGATTGAACCGGTTTGAACTGGTCTAAACCAGATAAAACCGGATTGAACTGGTTTCAAACGGTTTAAACCGGATAAAACAAGATTGAACCGGTTTAAACCGGATAAAACCGGATTGAACTGGCTTAAACCGGTTTAAACCGGATAAAACCTGATTGAACCGGTTTAAACCGGATAAAACCGGATTGAACCGGCTTAAACCGGTTTAAACCGGATAAGACCGGATTGAACCGGTTCAAGCAGGTTTAAACCGGATAAAACCGGAATGAACTGGTTTAAACCGGTTTAAAACGGATAGAACCGGATAGAAACGGTATAAAGCGGATAAAACCGGATTGAACCGCTGTAAACCGGTTGAAACCGGATAAAAACGGATTGAAAGGGTTTAAACCGGTTTAAACAGGATAAAACCGGATTGAACTGGTTTAATCCAGTTAAAACAGGATAGAACAGGACAGAAACAGTTTAATCCAATTTAAAAAGGATAGAACCGGATAGAACCGGTTTAAACGAGATAAAACCGGATTGAACCGGATTAAACGGGTTTAAACCGGAGAAAACCTGATTGAACTGGTTCAAACTGGTTTAAACCGGATAAAACCAGATTGAACCAGTTTAAGCCGATTAAAACCGGATTGAACTGGTTTAAACCGGTCTAAACCGGATAAAACCGGTTTCAACAGGATAAAACCAGATTGAACCGGTTTAAACCAGATAAAACCGGATTGAACCGGTTCAAACTGGTTTAAACCGGATAAAACCGGAGTGAACTGGTTTAAACCGGATAAAAACGGATCGAACCAGTTTAAACCGGATAAAACCGGATAGAACCGTTTCAAACCGGTTTTAAACGGATAAAACCGGAATGAACCGTTTTAAACCGGATAAAACCGGATTGAAACGTTTCAAACCGGTTTTAACCGGATAAAACCGGAATGAACCGGTTTAAACCGGATAAAATCGGATTGAATCGGTTTAAACCGGATAAAACCGGATTGAACCGGTTTAAACTGGTTTCAAACGGATAGAACCGGATAGAACCGGTTTAAACTGGATAAAACCGGATTGAACCGGCTTAAACCGGTTTAAACCGGATAAAACCGGATTGAACTGGTTCAAACCGGATAGAACTGGATAGAACCGGTTTAAACCGTATAAAACCGGATTGAACCGGTTTAAACCGGATAAAACCGGATTGAACTGGTTTAAAACGGATAAAACCGGACTGAACCGGTTTAAACCGGTTTCTACCGGATAGAACTGGATAGAACTGGTTTAAACCGGATAAAACCGGATTGAAGCGGTTTAAACCGGTTTAAACCGGATAAAATCAGATTGAAACGGTTTAAACCGGATTGATCCAGCTTAAACCGGATAAAGCCGGAATGAACTGGTTGAAACCGGTTTAAACCGGAAAAAACGGATTGAACCGGTTTAAACCGGTTTCAACCGGATAGAACCAGATAGATCCGGTTTAAACTGGATAAAAGCGGATTGAACCTGTTAAAGCCGGTTAAAACCGGAGAAAACCGGGTGGAACCGGCTTAAACCGGTTTAAACCGGAGAAAACCGGATTGAACCGGTTGTAACCGGTTTAAACCAAATATAAACGGATTGAAGCAGTTTAAACCGGTTTAAAACTGATAAAACCGGAATGAACCGGCCTAAACCTGTTTAAACCCGATAGGACCGGTTTAAACCAGATAAAACCGGATTGAACTGGATTAAACTGGTTTAAAGCGGATAGAACCGGTTTAAACTGGATAAAACCGATTGAAACAGTTTAAACCGGTTTAAACCGGATAAAACCAGATTGAACCGGTTTTAACCTGAGAAAACCGGATTGAACTGGTTTAAACCGGTTTCAACCAGATAGAAACGGATAGAACCGGTTTAAACTGGATAAAACCGGATTGAACCAGCTTAAACCGGTTTAAACCGGATAAAACCGGATTGAACCGGTACAAACCGGTTTAAACCGGATAAAACCGGAGTGAACTGGTTTAAACCGGATAAAACCGGATTGAACCGGTTCAAACCAGTTTAAACCGGATAAAACCGGAATGAACTGGTTTAAACCGGATAAAATCGGACTGAACCAGTTTAAACCGGATAAAACCGGATCGAACCGTTTCAAACCGGTTTTAACCAGATAAAACCGGAATGAACCGGTTTAAACTGGATAAAACCGGATTGAACCGGTTTAAACCGGATAAAACCGGATTGAACCGGTTTAAACTGGTTTCAACCAGATAGAACCAGATAGAACCGGTTTAAACTGGATAAAACCGGATTGAACCGGCTTAAACCGGTTTAAACCGGATTGAACCGGTTTAAACCGGATAAAACCGGATTGAACCGGTTCAAACTGGTTTAAACCGGATAAAACCGGATAAAACAGTTTTAAAGCGGTTTAAACTGGATAAAACCAGATTGAACCGGTTTAAGCTGATTAAAACCGGATTGATCTGGTTTAAACTGGTCTAAACCGGATAAAACCGGTTTAAACCGGTTAAAACCGGATAAAATCAGATTGAAACAGTTTAAACCGGATTGATCCGGCTTAAACCGGATAAAACCGGAATGAACTGGTTGAAACCGGTTTAAACCGGAAAAAACGGACTGAACCGGTTTAAAATGGATAAAACCGGATAGAACCGGTTTAATCCGGTTTAAACCAGATAAAAACCGATTGAACCGGTTTGACCCGGTTTAAAGCGGATAAAACCGGATTGAACCGGATTAAACCAGTTTATACTGGATAAACCGGATTGAATTGGTTAAAACCGGTTTAAACTGGATAAAACCAGATTGAACCGGTTTAAACCGGTTTCAACCGGATAGAACCGGATAGAACCGGTTTAAACCGGATAAAAACGGATTGAAGCGGTTTAAACAGTTTCAAACCGGATAAAACCGGAATGAACTGGTTTAAACCGGGTTAAACCGGAAAAATCGGATTGAACCGGTTTAAACTGGATAAAACCGGATAGAACCGGTTTAATCCGGTTTAAACCAGATAAAAACCGATTGAACCGGTTTAAACCGGTTTAAACCGGATAGAACCGGTTTAAACCGGATAAAATCGGATTGAACCAGTTTAAACCGGATAAAAACGGATTGATCCGGTTTAAACCGGATAAAACCGGATTGAACCGGTTTAAACCGGCTTAAACCAGATAGAACCAGATAGAACCGCTTTAAACCGGATAGAATCGGATAGAACCGGTTTAAAGCGGATAAAACCGGATTGAACTGGTATAAACCGGTTTAAACTGGAGAAAACCGGATTGAAGAGGTTGAAACCGGATAAAAACGGATTGACCCGGTTTAAACCGGTTTAAACCGGATAAAACCGGATTGAACCGGTTCAAACCGGTTTAAACTGGATAAAACCAAATTGAACCAGTTTAAACCGGATAAAATCAGATTGAACTGGTTTAAAACGTATAAAACCGGGTTGAAGCAGTTTAAACCCTTTTAAACCAGATGGAAACGAATAGAACCGGTTTAAACTGGATAAAACCGGATTGAACTGGTTTAACCGGTTAAAACAGGATAGAACAGGATAGAACCGGTTTAAACCGATTTAAACAGGATAGAACCGGACAGAACCGGTTTAAACGAGATAAAACCGGATTGAACCGGTTTATACCGGTTTAAACAGGATAAAACCGGATTGAACTGGTTTACACCGGTTTCAACTGTATAGAACCGGATAGAACCGGTTTAAACTGGATAAAACAGGATTGAACTGGTTGAAACCGGATAAAACCGGACTGAACCGGTTTAAACTGGTTTCAACCGGATAGAACCGGATAGAACCGGTTTAAACTGGATAAAACTGGATTGAACTGGCTTAAACTGGTTAAAACCAGATTAAACCGGATTGAACCGGTTCAAACTGGTTTAAACCGCATAAAATCAGATTGAACCGGTTTAAACCGCATAAAAACGGATTGAACCGGCTTAAACTGGTTTAAACCGGATTGAACCGGTTCAAACCGGTTTAAACCTGATAAAACCGGAATGAACTTTTTTTAAACCGGTTTAAAACGGATAGAACTGAATAGCAACGGTTTAAACCGGATAAAACAGGATTGAACTGGATTAAACCGGTTTAAAATGGATAAAACCGGTTTAAACTGGATAAAACTGGATTGAACCAGCTTAAACCGGATTAAACCGGATAAAACTGGGTTGAATCGGTTTAAACCGGATGAAATCGGATTGAACAGGTTTAAACATTTTTAAACCGTATAGAACCGGGTAAAACCGGTTTAAACCGGATAAAACGGGATTGATCCGGTTTAAACCGGTTTAAACAGGATAAAACCGGATTGAAATGGTTTATACCGGTTTAAACCGGATATAACCGGTTTAAACTGGATAAAACCGGACTGAACCGGTTTAAATCGGTGTAAACCGGATAAAACCAGATTGAACCAGTTTAAACCAGATCAAACCGGATTGAACCGGATTAAACCGGTTTCAACCGGATAGAACCGGATAGAACCGGTTTAAACCGGATAAAACCGGGGTGAACTGGTTTAAACCGGATAAAAACGGATCGAACCGGTTTAAACGGGATAAAACCGGATAGAACCGTTTCAAACCGGTTTTAAACGGATAAAACCGGAATGAACCGTTTTAAACCGGATAAAACAGGATTGAACCGGTTTAAACTGGTTTCAACCGGATAGAACCGGCTTAAACCGGTTTAAACCGGATAAAACCGGATTGAACTGGTTCAAACCGGATAGAACTGGAGAGAACCGGTTTAAACCGGATAAAACCGGATTGAACCGGTTTAAACCGGATAAAACCGGATTGAACTGGTTTAAACCGGATAAAACCGTATTGAACCGGTTTAAACCGGTTTTTACCGGATAGAACTGGATAGAACCGGTTTAAACCGGATAAAACCGGATTGAAGCGGTTCAAACCGGTTTAAACGGGATAAAATCAGATTGAAACGGTTTAAACCGGATTGATCCGGCTTAAACCGGATAAAACCGGAATGAACTGGTTGAAACCGGTTTAAACCGGAAAAAACGGATTGAACCGGTTTAAACCGGTTTCAACCGGATAGAACCAGATAGAACCGGTTTAAACTGGATAAAAGCGGATTGAACCTGTTAAAGACAGTTAAAACCAGAGAAAACCGGGTGGAACCGGCTTAAACCGGTTTAAACTGGAGAAAACCGGATTGAACCGGTTGTAACCGGTTTAAACCAAATATAAACGGATTGAAGCAGTTTAAACCGGTTTAAAACTGATAAAACCGGAATGAACCGGCCTAAACCTGTTTAAACCCGATAGGACTGGTTTAAACCGGATAAAACCGGATTGAACTGGATTAAACTGGTTTAAACCGGATAGAACTGGTTTAAACTGGATAAAACCGATTGAACCAGTTTAAACCGGTTTAAACCGGATAAAACCAGATTGAACCGGTTTTAACCTGAGAAAACCGGATTGAACTGGTTTAAACCGGTTTCAACCAGATAGAACCGGATAGAACCGGTTTAAACTGGATAAAACCGGATTGAACCAGCTTAAACCGGTTTAAACCAGATAAAACCGGATTGAACCGGTACAAACCGGTTTAAACCGGATAAAACCGGAGTGAACTGGTTTAAACCGGATAAAACCGGATTGAACCGGTTCAAACCAGTTTAAACCGGATAAAACCGGAATGAACTGGTTTAAACCGGATAAAATCGGACTGAACCAGTTTAAACAGGATAAAACCGGATCGAACCGTTTCAAACCGGTTTTAACCAGATAAAACCGGAATGAACCGGTTTAAACTGGATAAAACCGGATTGAACCGGTTTAAACCGGATAAAACCGGATTGAACCGGTTTAAACTGGTTTCAACCAGATAGAACCAGATAGAACCGGTTTAAACTGGATAAAACCGGATTGAACCGGTTCAAACTGGTTTAAACCGGATAAAACCGGATAAAACCGTTTTAAAGCGGTTTAAACTGGATAAAACCAGATTGAACCGGTTTAAGCTGATTAAAACTGGATTGATCTGGTTTAAACTGGTCTAAACCGGATAAAACCGGTTTAAACCGGATAAAACCGGATTGAAGCGGTTTAAACCGGTTAAAACCGGATAAAATCAGATTGAAACGGTTTAAAACGGATTGATCCGGCTTAAACCGGATAAAACCGGAATGAACTGGTTGAAACCGGTTTAAACCGGAAAAAACGGACTGAACCGGTTTAAAATGGATAAAACCGGATAGTACCGGTTTAATCCGGTTTAAACCAGATAAAAACCGATTGAACCGGTTTAAACCGGTTTAAAGCGGATAAAACCGGATTGACCCGGATTAAACCAGTTTATACTGGATAAACCGGATTGAATTGGTTAAAACCGGTTTAAACTGGATAAAACCAGATTGAACCGGTTTAAACCGGTTTCAACCGGATAGAACCGGATAGAACCGGTTTAAACCGGATAAAAACGGATTGAAGCGGTTTAAACCGTTTCAAACCGGATAAAACCAGATTGAAACGGTTTAAACCGGATTGAACCGGTTTAAACCGGATAAAACCGGAATGAACTGGTTTAAACCTGTTTAAACCGGAAAAAACGGATTGAACCGGTTTAAACTGGATAAAACCGATTGAACCGGTTTAAACCGGTTTAAACCGGATAAAACCAGATTGTACCGGTTTAAACCGGATAAAAACGGATAGAACCGGTTTAAACCGGTTTAAACCAGATTGAACCGGATAGAACCGGTTTAAACCGTTTAAAACCGGATTGAACTGGTTTAAACCGGTTTAAACCGGTTCAAACCGGATGAAACCGGAATGAACCGGTTTAAACCGTATAAAACCGGATTGAACCGGTTTAAACCAGTTTCAACCGGATAGAACCAGATAGAACCGGTTTAAACTGGATAAAAGCGGATTGAACCGGTTAAAGCCGGTTAAACCCGGAGAAAACCGGGTGGAACCGGCTTAAACCGGTTTAAACCGGAGAAAACTGGATTGAACCGGTTGTAACCGGTTTAAACTGGATAGATATAAACGGATGGAAGCAGTTTAAACCGGTTTAAAACTGATAAAACCGGAATGAACCGGCCTAAACCTGTTTAAACCCGATAGGACCGGTTTAAAGTGGATAAAACAGGATTGAACTGGATTAAACCGGTTTAAAACGGATAAAACCGGTTTAAACTGGATAAAACCGGATTGAACCAGCTTAAACCGGTTTAAACCGGATAAAACTGGGTTGAATCGGTTTAAACCGGATGAAATCGGATTGAACAGGTGTAAACATTTTTAAACCGTATAGAACCGGGTAAAACCGGTTTAAACCGGATAAAACGGGATTGATCCGGTTTAAACCGGTTTAAACAGGATAAAACCGGATTGAACTGGTTTATACCGGTTTAAACCGGATATAACCGGTTTAAATTGGATAAAACCGGACTGAACCGGTTTAAATCGGTTTAAACCGGATAAAACCGGATTGAAACGGATTAAACCAGTTTATACTGGATAAAACGGATTGAATCGGTTAAAACCGGTTTAAACCGGATAAAACCAGATTGAACTGGTTTAAACCGGATCAAACCGGATTGAACCGGATTAAACCGGTTTCAACCGGATAGAACCGGATAGAACCGGTTAAAACCGGATAAAACCCGATTGAACCAGCTTAAACCGGTTTAAACCGGATAAAACCGGATTGAACCGGTTTAAAATGGTTTCAACTGGATAGAACCGGATAGAACCGGTTTAAACTGGATAAAACCGGATTGAACCAGCTTAAACCGGTTTAAACCGGATAAAACCTGATTGAACCGGTTTAAACCGGATAAAACCGGATTGAACCGGCTTAAACCGGTTTAAACCGGATAAGACCGGATTGAACCGGTTCAAACAGGTTTAAACCGGATAAAACCGGAATGAACTGGTTTAAACCGGTTTAAAACGGATAGAACCGGATAGAAACGGTATAAACCGGATAAAACCGGATTGAACCGCTGTAAACCGGTTGAAACCGGATAAAAACGGATTGAAAGGGTTTAAACCGGTTTAAACAGGATAAAACCGGATTGAACTGGTTTAATCCAGTTAAAACAGGATAGAACAGGACAGAAACAGTTTAATCCGATTTAAAAAGGATAGAACCGGATAGAACCGGTTTAAACGAGATAAAACCGGATTGAACCGGTTTAAACCGGTTTAAACCGGATAAAACCGGATTGAACTGGTTTAAACCGGTCTAAACCGGATAAAACCGGTTTCAACAGGATAAAACCAGATTGAACCGGTTTAAACCAGATAAAACCGGATTGAACCGGTTCAAACCGGTTTAAACCGGATAAAACCGGAGTGAACTGGTTTAAACCGGATAAAAACGGATAGAACCGGTTTAAACCGGATAAAACCGGATTGAACCGTTTCAAACCGTTTTTAAATGGATAAAACCGGAATGAACCGTTTTAAACCGGATAAAACCGGATTGAAACGTTTCAAAATGGTTTTAACCGGATAAAAGCGGAATGAACCAGTTTAAACCGGATAAAATCGGACTGAACCGGTTTAAACCGGATAAAACCGGATTGAACCGGTTTAAACTGGATAAAACCGGATTGAACCGGCTTAAACCGGTTTAAACCGGATAAAACCGGATTGAACCGGTTCAAACCGGATAGAACCGGATAGAACCGGTTTAAACCGGATAAAACCGGATTGAACCGGCTTAAACCGGTTTAAACCGGATAAAACCGGATCGAACTGGTTTAAACCGGATAAAACCGGATTGAACCGGTTTAAACCGGTTTCAACCGGATAGAACTAGATAGAACCGGTTTAAACTGGATAAAACCGGATTGAAGCGGTTTAAACCGGTTTAAACCGGATAAAATCAGATTGAAACGGTTTAAACCGGATTGATCCGGCTTAAACCGGATAAAACCGGAATGAACTGGTTGAAACCGGTTTAAACCGGAAAAAACGGATTGAACAGGTTTAAACCGGTTTCAACCGGATAGAACCAGATAGAACCGGTTTAAACTGGATAAAACCGGATTGAACCGGCTTAAACCGGTTTAAACCGGATAAAACCGGATTGAACTGGTTCAAACCGGATAGAACTGGAGAGAACCGGTTTAAACCGGATAAAACCGGATTGAACCGGTTTAAACCGGATAAAACCGGATTGAACTGGTTTAAACCGGATAAAACCGTATTGAACCGGTTTAAACCGGTTTTTACCGGATAGAACTGGATAGAACCGGTTTAAACCGGATAAAACCGGATTGAAGCGGTTCAAACCGGTTTAAACGGGATAAAATCAGATTGAAACGGTTTAAACCGGATTGATCCGGCTTAAACCGGATAAAACCGGAATGAACTGGTTGAAACCGGTTTAAACCGGAAAAAACGGATTGAACCGGTTTAAACCGGTTTCAACCGGATAGAACCAGATAGAACCGGTTTAAACTGGATAAAAGCGGATTGAACCTGTTAAAGACAGTTAAAACCAGAGAAAACCGGGTGGAACCGGCTTAAACCGGTTTAAACTGGAGAAAACCGGATTGAACCGGTTGTAACCGGTTTAAACCAAATATAAACGGATTGAAGCAGTTTAAACCGGTTTAAAACTGATAAAACTGGAATGAACCGGCCTAAACCTGTTTAAACCCGATAGGACCGGTTTAAACCGGATAAAACCGGATTGAACTGGATTAAACTGGTTTAAAGCGGATAGAACCGGTTTAAACTGGATAAAACCGATTGAAACAGTTTAAACCGGTTTAAACCGGATAAAACCAGATTGAACCGGTTTTAACCTGAGAAAACCGGATTGAACTGGTTTAAACCGGTTTCAACCAGATAGAAACGGATAGAACCGGTTTAAACTGGATAAAACCGGATTGAACCAGCTTAAACCGGTTTAAACCGGATAAAACCGGATTGAACCGGTACAAACCGGTTTAAACCGGATAAAACCGGAGTGAACTGGTTTAAACCGGATAAAACCGGATTGAACCGGTTCAAACCAGTTTAAACCGGATAAAACCGGAATGAACTGGTTTAAACCGGATAAAATCGGACTGAACCAGTTTAAACCGGATAAAACCGGATCGAACCGTTTCAAACCGGTTTTAACCAGATAAAACCGGAATGAACCGGTTTAAACTGGATAAAACCGGATTGAACCGGTTTAAACCGGATAAAACCGGATTGAACCGGTTTAAACTGGTTTCAACCAGATAGAACCAGATAGAACCGGTTTAAACTGGATAAAACCGGATTGAACCGGCTTAAACCGGTTTAAACCGGATTGAACCGGTTTAAACCGGATAAAACCGGATTGAACCGGTTCAAACTGGTTTAAACCGGATAAAACCGGATAAAACAGTTTTAAAGCGGTTTAAACTGGATAAAACCAGATTGAACCGGTTTAAGCTGATTAAAACCGGATTGATCTGGTTTAAACTGGTCTAAACCGGATAAAACCGGTTTTAAACCGGTTAAAACCGGATAAAATCAGATTGAAACAGTTTAAACCGGATTGATCCGGCTTAAACCGGATAAAACCGGAATGAACTGGTTGAAACCGGTTTAAACCGGAAAAAACGGACTGAACCGGTTTAAAATGGATAAAACCGGATAGAACCGGTTTAATCCGGTTTAAACCAGATAAAAACCGATTGAACCGGTTTGACCCGGTTTAAAGCGGATAAAACCGGATTGAACCGGATTAAACCAGTTTATACTGGATAAACCGGATTGAATTGGTTAAAACCGGTTTAAACTGGATAAAACCAGATTGAACCGGTTTAAACCGGTTTCAACCGGATAGAACCGGATAGAACCGGTTTAAACCGGATAAAAACGGATTGAAGCGGTTTAAACAGTTTCAAACCGGATAAAACCGGAATGAACTGGTTTAAACCGGGTTAAACCGGAAAAATCGGATTGAACCGGTTTAAACTGGATAAAACCGGATAGAACCGGTTTAATCCGGTTTAAACCAGATAAAAACCGATTGAACCGGTTTAAACCGGTTTAAACCGGATAGAACCGGTTTAAACCGGATAAAATCGGATTGAACCAGTTTAAACCGGATAAAAACGGATTGATCCGGTTTAAACCGGATAAAACCGGATTGAACCGGTTTAAACCGGCTTAAACCAGATAGAACCAGATAGAACCGCTTTAAACCGGATAGAATCGGATAGAACCGGTTTAAAGCGGATAAAACCGGATTGAACTGGTATAAACCGGTTTAAACTGGAGAAAACCGGATTGAAGAGGTTGAAACCGGATAAAAACGGATTGACCCGGTTTAAACCGGTTTAAACCGGATAAAACCGGATTGAACCGGTTCAAACCGGTTTAAACTGGATAAAACCAAATTGAACCAGTTTAAACCGGATAAAATCAGATTGAACTGGTTTAAAACGTATAAAACCGGGTTGAAGCAGTTTAAACCCTTTTAAACCAGATGGAAACGAATAGAACCGGTTTAAACTGGATAAAACCGGATTGAACTGGTTTAACCGGTTAAAACAGGATAGAACAGGATAGAACCGGTTTAAACCGATTTAAACAGGATAGAACCGGACAGAACCGGTTTAAACGAGATAAAACCGGATTGAACCGGTTTATACCGGTTTAAACAGGATAAAACCGGATTGAACTGGTTTACACCGGTTTCAACTGTATAGAACCGGATAGAACCGGTTTAAACTGGATAAAACAGGATTGAACTGGTTGAAACCGGATAAAACCGGACTGAACCGGTTTAAACTGGTTTCAACCGGATAGAACCGGATAGAACCGGTTTAAACTGGATAAAACTGGATTGAACTGGCTTAAACTGGTTAAAACCAGATTAAACCGGATTGAACCGGTTCAAACTGGTTTAAACCGCATAAAATCAGATTGAACCGGTTTAAACCGCATAAAAACGGATTGAACCGGCTTAAACTGGTTTAAACCGGATTGAACCGGTTCAAACCGGTTTAAACCTGATAAAACCGGAATGAACTTTTTTTAAACCGGTTTAAAACGGATAGAACTGAATAGCAACGGTTTAAACCGGATAAAACAGGATTGAACTGGATTAAACCGGTTTAAAATGGATAAAACCGGTTTAAACTGGATAAAACTGGATTGAACCAGCTTAAACCGGATTAAACCGGATAAAACTGGGTTGAATCGGTTTAAACCGGATGAAATCGGATTGAACAGGTTTAAACATTTTTAAACCGTATAGAACCGGGTAAAACCGGTTTAAACCGGATAAAACGGGATTGATCCGGTTTAAACCGGTTTAAACAGGATAAAACCGGATTGAAATGGTTTATACCGGTTTAAACCGGATATAACCGGTTTAAACTGGATAAAACCGGACTGAACCGGTTTAAATCGGTGTAAACCGGATAAAACCAGATTGAACCAGTTTAAACCAGATCAAACCGGATTGAACCGGATTAAACCGGTTTCAACCGGATAGAACCGGATAGAACCGGTTTAAACCGGATAAAACCGGGGTGAACTGGTTTAAACCGGATAAAAACGGATCGAACCGGTTTAAACGGGATAAAACCGGATAGAACCGTTTCAAACCGGTTTTAAACGGATAAAACCGGAATGAACCGTTTTAAACCGGATAAAACAGGATTGAACCGGTTTAAACTGGTTTCAACCGGATAGAACCGGCTTAAACCGGTTTAAACCGGATAAAACCGGATTGAACTGGTTCAAACCGGATAGAACTGGAGAGAACCGGTTTAAACCGGATAAAACCGGATTGAACCGGTTTAAACCGGATAAAACCGGATTGAACTGGTTTAAACCGGATAAAACCGTATTGAACCGGTTTAAACCGGTTTTTACCGGATAGAACTGGATAGAACCGGTTTAAACCGGATAAAACCGGATTGAAGCGGTTCAAACCGGTTTAAACGGGATAAAATCAGATTGAAACGGTTTAAACCGGATTGATCCGGCTTAAACCGGATAAAACCGGAATGAACTGGTTGAAACCGGTTTAAACCGGAAAAAACGGATTGAACCGGTTTAAACCGGTTTCAACCGGATAGAACCAGATAGAACCGGTTTAAACTGGATAAAAGCGGATTGAACCTGTTAAAGACAGTTAAAACCAGAGAAAACCGGGTGGAACCGGCTTAAACCGGTTTAAACTGGAGAAAACCGGATTGAACCGGTTGTAACCGGTTTAAACCAAATATAAACGGATTGAAGCAGTTTAAACCGGTTTAAAACTGATAAAACCGGAATGAACCGGCCTAAACCTGTTTAAACCCGATAGGACTGGTTTAAACCGGATAAAACCGGATTGAACTGGATTAAACTGGTTTAAACCGGATAGAACTGGTTTAAACTGGATAAAACCGATTGAACCAGTTTAAACCGGTTTAAACCGGATAAAACCAGATTGAACCGGTTTTAACCTGAGAAAACCGGATTGAACTGGTTTAAACCGGTTTCAACCAGATAGAACCGGATAGAACCGGTTTAAACTGGATAAAACCGGATTGAACCAGCTTAAACCGGTTTAAACCAGATAAAACCGGATTGAACCGGTACAAACCGGTTTAAACCGGATAAAACCGGAGTGAACTGGTTTAAACCGGATAAAACCGGATTGAACCGGTTCAAACCAGTTTAAACCGGATAAAACCGGAATGAACTGGTTTAAACCGGATAAAATCGGACTGAACCAGTTTAAACAGGATAAAACCGGATCGAACCGTTTCAAACCGGTTTTAACCAGATAAAACCGGAATGAACCGGTTTAAACTGGATAAAACCGGATTGAACCGGTTTAAACCGGATAAAACCGGATTGAACCGGTTTAAACTGGTTTCAACCAGATAGAACCAGATAGAACCGGTTTAAACTGGATAAAACCGGATTGAACCGGTTCAAACTGGTTTAAACCGGATAAAACCGGATAAAACCGTTTTAAAGCGGTTTAAACTGGATAAAACCAGATTGAACCGGTTTAAGCTGATTAAAACTGGATTGATCTGGTTTAAACTGGTCTAAACCGGATAAAACCGGTTTAAACCGGATAAAACCGGATTGAAGCGGTTTAAACCGGTTAAAACCGGATAAAATCAGATTGAAACGGTTTAAAACGGATTGATCCGGCTTAAACCGGATAAAACCGGAATGAACTGGTTGAAACCGGTTTAAACCGGAAAAAACGGACTGAACCGGTTTAAAATGGATAAAACCGGATAGTACCGGTTTAATCCGGTTTAAACCAGATAAAAACCGATTGAACCGGTTTAAACCGGTTTAAAGCGGATAAAACCGGATTGACCCGGATTAAACCAGTTTATACTGGATAAACCGGATTGAATTGGTTAAAACCGGTTTAAACTGGATAAAACCAGATTGAACCGGTTTAAACCGGTTTCAACCGGATAGAACCGGATAGAACCGGTTTAAACCGGATAAAAACGGATTGAAGCGGTTTAAACCGTTTCAAACCGGATAAAACCAGATTGAAACGGTTTAAACCGGATTGAACCGGTTTAAACCGGATAAAACCGGAATGAACTGGTTTAAACCTGTTTAAACCGGAAAAAACGGATTGAACCGGTTTAAACTGGATAAAACCGATTGAACCGGTTTAAACCGGTTTAAACCGGATAAAACCAGATTGTACCGGTTTAAACCGGATAAAAACGGATAGAACCGGTTTAAACCGGTTTAAACCAGATTGAACCGGATAGAACCGGTTTAAACCGTTTAAAACCGGATTGAACTGGTTTAAACCGGTTTAAACCGGTTCAAACCGGATGAAACCGGAATGAACCGGTTTAAACCGTATAAAACCGGATTGAACCGGTTTAAACCAGTTTCAACCGGATAGAACCAGATAGAACCGGTTTAAACTGGATAAAAGCGGATTGAACCGGTTAAAGCCGGTTAAACCCGGAGAAAACCGGGTGGAACCGGCTTAAACCGGTTTAAACCGGAGAAAACTGGATTGAACCGGTTGTAACCGGTTTAAACTGGATAGATATAAACGGATGGAAGCAGTTTAAACCGGTTTAAAACTGATAAAACCGGAATGAACCGGCCTAAACCTGTTTAAACCCGATAGGACCGGTTTAAAGTGGATAAAACAGGATTGAACTGGATTAAACCGGTTTAAAACGGATAAAACCGGTTTAAACTGGATAAAACCGGATTGAACCAGCTTAAACCGGTTTAAACCGGATAAAACTGGGTTGAATCGGTTTAAACCGGATGAAATCGGATTGAACAGGTGTAAACATTTTTAAACCGTATAGAACCGGGTAAAACCGGTTTAAACCGGATAAAACGGGATTGATCCGGTTTAAACCGGTTTAAACAGGATAAAACCGGATTGAACTGGTTTATACCGGTTTAAACCGGATATAACCGGTTTAAATTGGATAAAACCGGACTGAACCGGTTTAAATCGGTTTAAACCGGATAAAACCGGATTGAAACGGATTAAACAGTTTATACTGGATAAAACGGATTGAATCGGTTTAAAACCGGTTTAAACCGGATAAAACCAGATTGAACTGGTTTAAACCGGATCAAACCGGATTGAACCGGATTAAACCGGTTTCAACCGGATAGAACCGGATAGAACCGGTTAAAACCGGATAAAACCCGATTGAACCAGCTTAAACCGGTTTAAACCGGATAAAAACCGGATTGAACCGGTTTAAAATGGTTTCAACTGGATAGAACCGGATAGAACCGGTTTAAACTGGATAAAACCGGATTGAACCAGCTTAAACCGGTTTAAACCGGATAAAACCTGATTGAACCGGTTTAAACCGGATAAAACCGGATTGAACCGGCTTAAACCGGTTTAAACCGGATAAGACCGGATTGAACCGGTTCAAACAGGTTTAAACCGGATATAAAACCGGAATGAACTGGTTTAAACCGGTTTAAAACGGATAGAACCGGATAGAAACGGTATAAACCGGATAAAACCGGATTGAACCGCTGTAAACCGGTTGAAACCGGATAAAAACGGATTGAAAGGGTTTAAACCGGTTTAAACAGGATAAAACCGGATTGAACTGGTTTAATCCAGTTAAAACAGGATAGAACAGGACAGAAACAGTTTAATCCGATTTAAAAAGGATAGAACCGGATAGAACCGGTTTAAACGAGATAAAACCGGATTGAACCGGTTTAAACCGGTTTAAACCGGATAAAACCGGATTGAACTGGTTTAAACCGGTCTAAACCGGATAAAACCGGTTTCAACAGGATAAAACCAGATTGAACCGGTTTAAACCAGATAAAACCGGATTGAACCGGTTCAAACCGGTTTAAACCGGATAAAACCGGAGTGAACTGGTTTAAACCGGATAAAAACGGATAGAACCGGTTTAAACCGGATAAAACCGGATTGAACCGTTTCAAACCGTTTTTAAATGGATAAAACCGGAATGAACCGTTTTAAACCGGATAAAACCGGATTGAAACGTTTCAAAATGGTTTTAACCGGATAAAAGCGGAATGAACCAGTTTAAACCGGATAAAATCGGACTGAACCGGTTTAAACCGGATAAAACCGGATTGAACCGGTTTAAACTGGATAAAACCGGATTGAACCGGCTTAAACCGGTTTAAACCGGATAAAACCGGATTGAACCGGTTCAAACCGGATAGAACCGGATAGAACCGGTTTAAACCGGATAAAACCGGATTGAACCGGCTTAAACCGGTTTAAACCGGATAAAACCGGATCGAACTGGTTTAAACCGGATAAAACCGGATTGAACCGGTTTAAACCGGTTTCAACCGGATAGAACTAGATAGAACCGGTTTTAAACTGGATAAAACCGGATTGAAGCGGTTTAAACCGGTTTAAACCGGATAAAATCAGATTGAAACGGTTTAAACCGGATTGATCCGGCTTAAACCGGATAAAACCGGAATGAACTGGTTGAAACCGGTTTAAACCGGAAAAAACGGATTGAACAGGTTTAAACCGGTTTCAACCGGATAGAACCAGATAGAACCGGTTTAAACTGGATAAAACCGGATTGAACCGGCTTAAACCGGTTTAAACCGGATAAAACCGGATTGAACTGGTTCAAACCGGATAGAACTGGAGAGAACCGGTTTAAACCGGATAAAACCGGATTGAACCGGTTTAAACCGGATAAAACCGGATTGAACTGGTTTAAACCGGATAAAACCGTATTGAACCGGTTTAAACCGGTTTTTACCGGATAGAACTGGATAGAACCGGTTTAAACCGGATAAAACCGGATTGAAGCGGTTCAAACCGGTTTAAACGGGATAAAATCAGATTGAAACGGTTTAAACCGGATTGATCCGGCTTAAACCGGATAAAACCGGAATGAACTGGTTGAAACCGGTTTAAACCGGAAAAAACGGATTGAACCGGTTTAAACCGGTTTCAACCGGATAGAACCAGATAGAACCGGTTTAAACTGGATAAAAGCGGATTGAACCTGTTAAAGACAGTTAAAACCAGAGAAAACCGGGTGGAACCGGCTTAAACCGGTTTAAACTGGAGAAAACCGGATTGAACCGGTTGTAACCGGTTTAAACCAAATATAAACGGATTGAAGCAGTTTAAACCGGTTTAAAACTGATAAAACTGGAATGAACCGGCCTAAACCTGTTTAAACCCGATAGGACCGGTTTAAACCGGATAAAACCGGATTGAACTGGATTAAACTGGTTTAAACCGGATAGAACTGGTTTAAACTGGATAAAACCGATTGAACCAGTTAAAACCGGTTTAAACCGGATAAAACCAGATTGAACTGGTTTTAACCTGAGAAAACCGGATTGAACTGGTTTAAACCGGTTTCAACCAGATAGAACCGGATTGAACCGGTTTAAACTGGATAAAACCGGATTGAACCAGCTTAAACCGGTTTAAACCAGATAAAACCGGATTGAACTGGTACAAACCGGTTTAAACCGGATAAAACCGGAGTGAACTGGTTTAAACCGGATAAAACCGGATTGAACCGGTTCAAACCAGTTTAAACCGGATAAAACCGGAATGAACTGGTTTAAACCGGATAAAATCGGACTGAACCAGTTTAAACAGGATAAAACCGGATCGAACCGTTTCAAACCGGTTTTAACCAGATAAAACCGGAATGAACCGGTTTAAACTGGATAAAACCGGATTGAACCGGTTTAAACCGGATAAAACCGGATTGAACCGGTTTAAACTGGTTTCAACCAGATAGAACCAGATAGAACCGGTTTAAACTGGATAAAACCGGATTGAACCGGCTTAAACCGGTTTAAACCGGATTGAACCGGTTTAAACCGGATAAAACCGGATTGAACCGGTTCAAACTGGTTTAAACCGGATAAAACCGGATAAAACCGTTTTAAAGCGGTTTAAACTGGATAAAACCAGATTGAACCGGTTTAAGCTGATTAAAACTGGATTGATCTGGTTTAAACTGGTCTAAACCGGATAAAACCGGTTTAAACCGGATAAAACCGGATTGAAGCGGTTTAAACCGGTTAAAACCGGATAAAATCAGATTGAAACGGTTTAAAACGGATTGATCCGGCTTAAACCGGATAAAACCGGAATGAACTGGTTGAAACCGGTTTAAACCGGAAAAAACGGACTGAACCGGTTTAAAATGGATAAAACCGGATAGAACCGGTTTAATCCGGTTTAAACCAGATAAAAACCGATTGAACCGGTTTAAACCGGTTTAAAGCGGATAAAACCGGATTGACCCGGATTAAACCAGTTTATACTGGATAAACCGGATTGAATTGGTTAAAACCGGTTTAAACTGGATAAAACCAGATTGAACCGGTTTAAACCGGTTTCAACCGGATAGAACCGGATAGAACCGGTTTAAACCGGATAAAAACGGATTGAAGCGGTTTAAACCGTTTCAAACCGGATAAAACCAGATTGAAACGGTTTAAACCGGATTGAACCGGTTTAAACCGGATAAAACCGGAATGAACTGGTTTAAACCTGTTTAAACCGGAAAAAACGGATTGAACCGGTTTAAACTGGATAAAACCGATTGAACCGGTTTAAACCGGTTTAAACCGGATAAAACCAGATTGTACCGGTTTAAACCGGATAAAAACGGATAGAACCGGTTTAAACCGGTTTAAACCAGATTGAAACGGATAGAACCGGTTTAAACCGTTTAAAACCGGATTGAACTGGTTTAAACCGGTTTAAACCGGTTCAAACCGGATGAAACCGGAATGAACCGGTTTAAACCGTATAAAACCGGATTGAACCGGTTTAAACCAGTTTCAACCGGATAGAACCAGATAGAACCGGTTTAAACTGGATAAAAGCGGATTGAACCGGTTAAAGCCGGTTAAAACCGGAGAAAACCGGGTGGAACCGGCTTAAACCGGTTTAAACCGGAGAAAACTGGATTGAACCGGTTGTAACCGTTTTAAACCGGATATAAACGGATTGAAGCAGTTTAAACCGGTTTAAAACTGATAAAACCGGAATGAACCGGCCTAAACCTGTTTAAACCCGATAGGACCGGTTTAAAGTGGATAAAACAGGATTGAACTGGATTAAACCGGTTTAAAACGGATAAAACCGGTTTAAACTGGATAAAACCGGATTGAACCAGCTTAAACCGGTTTAAACCGGATAAAACTGGGTTGAATCGGTTTAAACCGGATGAAATCGGATTGAACAGGTGTAAACATTTTTAAACCGTATAGAACCGGGTAAAACCGGTTTAAACCGGATAAAACGGGATTGATCCGGTTTAAACCGGTTTAAACAGGATAAAACCGGATTGAACTGGTTTATACCGGTTTAAACCGGATATAACCGGTTTAAATTGGATAAAACCGGACTGAACCGGTTTAAATCGGTTTAAACCGGATAAAACCGGATTGAAACGGATTAAACCAGTTTATACTGGATAAAACGGATTGAATCGGTTAAAACCGGTTTAAACCGGATAAAACCAGATTGAACTGGTTTAAACCGGATCAAACCGGATTGAACCGGATTAAACCGGTTTCAACCGGATAGAACCGGATAGAACCGGTTAAAACCGGATAAAACCCGATTGAACCAGCTTAAACCGGTTTAAACCGGATAAAACCGGATTGAACCGGTTTAAAATGGTTTCAACTGGATAGAACCGGATAGAACCGGTTTAAACTGGATAAAACCGGATTGAACCAGCTTAAACCGGTTTAAACCGGATAAAACCTGATTGAACCGGTTTAAACCGGATAAAACCGGATTGAACCGGCTTAAACCGGTTTAAACCGGATAAGACCGGATTGAACCGGTTCAAACAGGTTTAAACCGGATAAAACCGGAATGAACTGGTTTAAACCGGTTTAAAACGGATAGAACCGGATAGAAATGGTATAAACCGGATAAAACCGGATTGAACCGCTGTAAACCGGTTGAAACCGGATAAAAACGGATTGAAAGGGTTTAAACCGGTTTAAACAGGATAAAACCGGATTGAACTGGTTTAATCCAGTTAAAACAGGATAGAACAGGACAGAAACAGTTTAATCCGATTTAAAAAGGATAGAACCGGATAGAACCGGTTTAAACGAGATAAAACCGGATTGAACCGGTTTAAACCGGTTTAAACCGGATAAAACCGGATTGAACTGGTTTAAACCGGTCTAAACCGGATAAAACCGGTTTCAACAGGATAAAACCAGATTGAACCGGTTTAAACCAGATAAAACCGGATTGAACCGGTTCAAACCGGTTTAAACCGGATAAAACCGGAGTGAACTGGTTTAAACCGGATAAAAACGGATCGAACCGGTTTAAACCGGATAAAACCGGATTGAACCGTTTCAAACCGGTTTTAAATGGATAAAACCGGAATGAACCGTTTTAAACCGGATAAAACCGGATTGAAACGTTTCAAAATGGTTTTAACCGGATAAAAGCGGAATGAACCAGTTTAAACCGGATAAAATCGGACTGAACCGGTTTAAACCGGATAAAACCGGATTGAACCGGTTTAAACTGGATAAAACCGGATTGAACCGGCTTAAACCGGTTTAAACCGGATAAAACCGGATTGAACCGGTTCAAACCGGATAGAACCGGATAGAACCGGTTTAAACCGGATAAAACCGGATTGAACCGGCTTACACCGGTTTAAACCGGATAAAACCGGATCGAACTGGTTTAAACCGGATAAAACCGGATTGAACCGGTTTAAACCGGTTTCAACCGGATAGAACTAGATAGAACCGGTTTAAACTGGATAAAACCGGATTGAAGCGGTTTAAACCGGATTGATCCGGCTTAAACCGGATAAAACCGGAATGAACTGGTTGAAACCGGTTTAAACCGGAAAAAACGGATTGAACAGGTTTAAACCGGTTTCAACCGGATAGAACCAGATAGAACCGGTTTAAACTGGATAAAACCGGATTGAACCGGCTTAAACCGGTTTAAACCGGATAAAACCGGATTGAACTGGTTCAAACCGGATAGAACTGGAGAGAACCGGTTTAAACCGGATAAAACCGGATTGAACCGGTTTAAACCGGATAAAACCGGATTGAACTGGTTTAAACCGGATAAAACCGTATTGAACCGGTTTAAACCGGTTTTTACCGGATAGAACTGGATAGAACCGGTTTAAACCGGATAAAACCGGATTGAAGCGGTTCAAACCGGTTTAAACGGGATAAAATCAGATTGAAACGGTTTAAACCGGATTGATCCGGCTTAAACCGGATAAAACCGGAATGAACTGGTTGAAACCGGTTTAAACCGGAAAAAACGGATTGAACCGGTTTAAACCGGTTTCAACCGGATAGAACCAGATAGAACCGGTTTAAACTGGATAAAAGCGGATTGAACCTGTTAAAGACAGTTAAAACCAGAGAAAACCGGGTGGAACCGGCTTAAACCGGTTTAAACTGGAGAAAACCGGATTGAACCGGTTGTAACCGGTTTAAACCAAATATAAACGGATTGAAGCAGTTTAAACCGGTTTAAAACTGATAAAACTGGAATGAACCGGCCTAAACCTGTTTAAACCCGATAGGACCGGTTTAAACCGGATAAAACCGGATTGAACTGGATTAAACTGGTTTAAACCGGATAGAACTGGTTTAAACTGGATAAAACCGATTGAACCAGTTTAAACCGGTTTAAACCGGATAAAACCAGATTGAACCGGTTTTAACCTGAGAAAACCGGATTGAACTGGTTTAAACCGGTTTCAACCAGATAGAACCGGATAGAACCAGTTTAAACTGGATAAAACCGGATTGAACCAGCTTAAACCGGTTTAAACCAGATAAAACCGGATTGAACCGGTACAAACCGGTTTAAACCGGATAAAACCGGAGTGAACTGGTTTAAAACGGATAAAACCGGATTGAACCGGTTCAAACCAGTTTAAACCGGATAAAACCGGAATGAACTGGTTTAAACCGGATAAAATCGGACTGAACCAGTTTAAACAGGATAAAACCGGATTGAACCGTTTCAAACCGGTTTTAACCAGATAAAACCGGAATGAACCGGTTTAAACTGGATAAAACCGGATTGAACCGGTTTAAACCGGATAAAACCGGATTGAACCGGTTTAAACTGGTTTCAACCAGATAGAACCAGATAGAACCGGTTTAAACTGGATAAAACCGGATTGAACCGGCTTAAACCGGTTTAAACCGGATTGAACCGGTTTAAACCGGATAAAACCGGATTGAACCGGTTCAAACTGGTTTAAACCGGATAAAACCGGATAAAACCGTTTTAAAGCGGTTTAAACTGGATAAAACCAGATTGAACCGGTTTAAGCTGATTAAAACTGGATTGATCTGGTTTAAACTGGTCTAAACCGGATAAAACCGGTTTAAACCGGATAAAACCGGATTGAAGCGGTTTAAACCGGTTAAAACCGGATAAAATCAGATTGAAACGGTTTAAAACGGATTGATCCGGCTTAAACCGGATAAAACCGGAATGAACTGGTTGAAACCGGTTTAAACCGGAAAAAACGGACTGAACCGGTTTAAAATGGATAAAACCGGATAGAACCGGTTTAATCCGGTTTAAACCAGATAAAAACCGATTGAACCGGTTTTAAACCGGTTTAAAGCGGATAAAACCGGATTGACCCGGATTAAACCAGTTTATACTGGATAAACCGGATTGAATTGGTTAAAACCGGTTTAAACTGGATAAAACCAGATTGAACCGGTTTAAACCGGTTTCAACCGGATAGAACCGGATAGAACCGGTTTAAACCGGATAAAAACGGATTGAAGCGGTTTAAACCGTTTCAAACCGGATAAAACCAGATTGAAACGGTTTAAACCGGATTGAACCGGTTTAAACCGGATAAAACCGGAATGAACTGGTTTAAACCTGTTTAAACCGGAAAAAACGGATTGAACCGGTTTAAACTGGATAAAACCGATTGAACCGGTTTTAAACCGGTTTAAACCGGATAAAACCAGATTGTACCGGTTTAAACCGGATAAAAACGGATAGAACCGGTTTAAACCGGTTTAAACCAGATTGAACCGGATAGAACCGGTTTAAACCGTTTAAAACCGGATTGAACTGGTTTAAACCGGTTTAAACCGGTTCAAACCGGATGAAACCGGAATGAACCGGTTTAAACCGTATAAAATCGGATTGAACCGGTTTAAACCAGTTTCAACCGGATAGAACCAGATAGAACCGGTTTAAACTGGATAAAAGCGGATTGAACCGGTTAAAGCCGGTTAAAACCGGAGAAAACCGGGTGGAACCGGCTTAAACCGGTTTAAACCGGAGAAAACTGGATTGAACCGGTTGTAACCGGTTTAAACCGGATATAAACGGATTGAAGCAGTTTAAACCGGTTTAAAACTGATAAAACCGGAATGAACCGGCCTAAACCTGTTTAAACCCGATAGGACCGGTTTAAAGTGAATAAAACAGGATTGAACTGGATTAAACCGGTTTAAAACGGATAAAACCGGTTTAAACTGGATAAAACCGGATTGAACCAGCTTAAACCGGTTTAAACCGGATAAAACTGGGTTGAATCGGTTTAAACCGGATGAAATCGGATTGAACAGGTGTAAACATTTTTAAACCATATAGAACCGGGTAAAACCGGTTTAAACCGGATAAAACGGGATTGATCTGGTTTAAACCGGTTTAAACAGGATAAAACCGGATTGAACTGGTTTATACCGGTTTAAACCGGATATAACCGGTTTAAATTGGATAAAACCGGACTGAACCGGTTTAAATCGGTTTAAACCGGATAAAACCGGATTGAAACGGATTAAACCAGTTTATACTGGATAAAACGGATTGAATCG
Organism: Cynocephalus volans; assembly: GCF_027409185.1. NCBI lineage: Eukaryota > Metazoa > Chordata > Mammalia > Dermoptera > Cynocephalidae > Cynocephalus > Cynocephalus volans. The sequence goes on from NW_026902447.1 coordinate 121,751, forward strand.
GTTAAAACCGGTTTAAACCGGATAAAACCAGATTGAACTGGTTTAAACCGGATCAAACCGGATTGAACCGGATTAAACCGGTTTCAACCGGATAGAACCGGATAGAACCGGTTAAAACCGGATAAAACCCGATTGAACCAGCTTAAACCGGTTTAAACCGGATAAAACCGGATTGAACCGGTTTAAAATGGTTTCAACTGGATAGAACCGGATAGAACCGGTTTAAACTGGATAAAACCGGATTGAACCAGCTTAAACCGGTTTAAACCGGATAAAACCTGATTGAACCGGTTTAAACCGGATAAAACCGGATTGAACCGGCTTAAACCGGTTTAAACCGGATAAGACCGGATTGAACCGGTTCAAACAGGTTAAACCGGATAAAACCGGAGTGAACTGGTTTAAACCGGATAAAAACGGATCGAACCGGTTTAAACCGGATAAAACCGGATTGAACCGTTCAAACCGGTTTTAAATGGATAAAACCGGAATGAACCGTTTTAAACCGGATAAAACCGGATTGAAACGTTTCAAAATGGTTTTAACCGGATAAAAGCGGAATGAACCAGTTTAAACCGGATAAAATCGGACTGAACCGGTTTAAACCGGATAAAACCGGATTGAACCGGTTTAAACTGGTTTCAACCGGATAGAACCGGATAGAACCGGTTTAAACTGGATAAAACCGGATTGAACCGGCTTAAACCGGTTTAAACCGGATAAAAATGGATTGAACCGGTTCAAACCGGATAGAACCGGATAGAACCGGTTTAAACCGGATAAAACCGGATTGAACCGGCTTAAACCGGTTTAAACCGGATAAAACCGGATCGAACTGGTTTAAACCGGATAAAACCGGATTGAACCGGTTTAAACCGGTTTCAACCGGATAGAACTAGATAGAACCGGTTTAAACTGGATAAAACCGGATTGAAGCGGTTTAAACCGGTTTAAACCGGATAAAATCAGATTGAAACGGTTTAAACCGGATTGATCCGGCTTAAACCGGATAAAACCGGAATGAACTGGTTGAAACCGGTTTAAACCGGAAAAAACGGACTGAACCGGTTTAAAATGGATAAAACCGGATAGAACCGGTTTAATCCGGTTTAAACCAGATAAAAACCGATTGAACCGGTTTAAACCGGTTTAAAGCGGATAAAACCGGATTGACCCGGATTAAACCAGTTTATACTGGATAAACCGGATTGAATTGGTTAAAACCGGTTTAAACTGGATAAAACCAGATTGAACCGGTTTAAACCGGTTTCAACCGGATAGAACCGGATAGAACCGGTTTAAACCGGATAAAAACGGATTGAAGCGGTTTAAACCGTTTCAAACCGGATAAAACCAGATTGAAACGGTTTAAACCGGATTGAACCGGTTTAAACCGGATAAAACCGGAATGAACTGGTTTAAACCTGTTTAAACCGGAAAAAACGGATTGAACCGGTTTAAACTGGATAAAACCGATTGAACCGGTTTAAACCGGTTTAAACCGGATAAAACCAGATTGTACCGGTTTAAACCGGATAAAAACGGATAGAACCGGTTTAAACCGGTTTAAACCAGATTGAACCGGATAGAACCGGTTTAAACCGTTTAAAACCGGATTGAACTGGTTTAAACCGGTTTAAACCGGTTCAAACCGGATGAAACCGGAATGAACCGGTTTAAACCGTATAAAATCGGATTGAACCGGTTTAAAGCAGTTTCAACCGGATAGAACCTGATAGAACCGGTTTAAACTGGATAAAAGCGGATTGAACCGGTTAAAGCCGGTTAAAACCGGAGAAAACCGGGTGGAACCGGCTTAAACCGGTTTAAACCGGAGAAAACTGGATTGAACCGGTTGTAACCGGTTTAAACCGGATATAAACGGATTGAAGCAGTTTAAACCGGTTTAAAACTGATAAAACCGGAATGAACCGGCCTAAACCTGTTTAAACCCGATAGGACCGGTTTAAAGTGAATAAAACAGGATTGAACTGGATTAAACCGGTTTAAAACGGATAAAACCGGTTTAAACTGGATAAAACCGGATTGAACCAGCTTAAACCGGTTTAAACCGGATAAAACTGGGTTGAATCGGTTTAAACTGGATGAAATCGGATTGAACAGGTGTAAACATTTTTAAACCGTATAGAACCGGGTAAAACCGGTTTAAACCGGATAAAACGGGATTGATCTGGTTTAAACCGGTTTAAACAGGATAAAACCGGATTGAACTGGTTTATACCGGTTTAAACCGGATATAACCGGTTTAAATTGGATAAAACCGGACTGAACCGGTTTAAATCGGTTTAAACCGGATAAAACCGGATTGAAACGGATTAAACCAGTTTATTCTGGATAAAACGGATTGAATCGGTTAAAACCGGTTTAAACCGGATAAAACCAGATTGAACTGGTTTAAACCGGATCAAACCGGATTGAACCGGATTAAACCGGTTTCAACCGGATAGAACCGGATAGAACCGGTTTAAAACCGGATAAAACCCGATTGAACCAGCTTAAACCGGTTTAAACCGGATAAAACCGGATTGAACCGGTTTAAAATGGTTTCAACTGGATAGAACCGGATAGAACCGGTTTAAACTGGATAAAACCGGATTGAACCAGCTTAAACCGGTTTAAACCGGATAAAACCTGATTGAACCGGTTTAAACCGGATAAAACCGGATTGAACCGGCTTAAACCGGTTTAAACCGGATAAGACCGGATTGAACCGGTTCAAACAGGTTTAAACCGGATAAAACCGGAATGAACTGGTTTAAACCGGTTTAAAACGGATAGAACCGGATAGAAACGGTATAAACCGGATAAAACCGGATTGAACCGCTGTAAACCGGTTGAAACCGGATAAAAACGGATTGAAAGGGTTTAAACCGGTTTAAATAGGATAAAACCGGATTGAACTGGTTTAATCCAGTTAAAACAGGATAGAACAGGACAGAAACAGTTTAATCCGATTTAAAAAGGATAGAACCGGATAGAACCGGTTTAAACGAGATAAAACCGGATTGAACCGGTTTAAACCGGTTTAAACCGGATAAAACCGGATTGAACTGGTTCAAACCGGATAGAACTGGAGAGAACCGGTTTAAACCGGATAAAACCGGATTGAAGCGGTTCAAACCGGTTTAAACGGGATAAAATCAGATTGAAACGGTTTAAACCGGATTGATCCGGCTTAAACCGGATAAAACCGGAATGAACTGGTTGAAACCGGTTTAAACCGGAAAAAACGGATTGAACCGGTTTAAACCGGTTTCAACCGGATAGAATCAGATAGAACCGGTTTAAACTGGATAAAAGCGGATTGAACCTGTTAAAGACAGTTAAAACCAGAGAAAACCGGGTGGAACCGGCTTAAACCGGTTTAAACTGGAGAAAACCGGATTGAACCGGTTGTAACCGGTTTAAACCAAATATAAACGGATTGAAGCAGTTTAAACCGGTTTAAAACTGATAAAACTGGAATGAACCGGCCTAAACCTGTTTAAACCCGATAGGACCGGTTTAAACCGGATAAAACCGGATTGAACTGGATTAAACTGGTTTAAACCGGATAGAACTGGTTTAAACTGGATAAAACCGATTGAACCAGTTTAAACCGGTTTAAACCGGATAAAACCAGATTGAACCGGTTTTAACCTGAGAAAACCGGATTGAACTGGTTTAAACCGGTTTCAACCAGATAGAACCGGATAGAACCGGTTTAAACTGGATAAAACCGGATTGAACCAGCTTAAACCGGTTTAAACCAGATAAAACCGGATTGAACCGGTACAAACCGGTTTAAACCGGATAAAACCGGAGTGAACTGGTTTAAAACGGATAAAACCGGATTGAACCGGTTCAAACCAGTTTAAACCGGATAAAACCGGAATGAACTGGTTTAAACCGGATAAAATCGGACTGAACCAGTTTAAACAGGATAAAACCGGATTGAACCGTTTCAAACCGGTTTTAACCAGATAAAACCGGAATGAACCGGTTTAAACTGGATAAAACCGGATTGAACCGGTTTAAACCGGATAAAACCGGATTGAACCGGTTTAAACTGGTTTCAACCAGATAGAACCAGATAGAACCGGTTTAAACTGGATAAAACCGGATTGAACCGGCTTAAACCGGTTTAAACCGGATTGAACCGGTTTAAACCGGATAAAACCGGATTGAACCGGTTCAAACTGGTTTAAACCGGATAAAACCGGATAAAACCGTTTTAAAGCGGTTTAAACTGGATAAAACCAGATTGAACCGGTTTAAGCTGATTAAAACTGGATTGATCTGGTTTAAACTGGTCTAAACCGGATAAAACCGGTTTAAACCGGATAAAACCGGATTGAAGCGGTTTAAACCGGTTAAAACCGGATAAAATCAGATTGAAACGGTTTAAAACGGATTGATCCGGCTTAAACCGGATAAAACCGGAATGAACTGGTTGAAACCGGTTTAAACCGGAAAAAACGGACTGAACCGGTTTAAAATGGATAAAACCGGATAGAACCGGTTTAATCCGGTTTAAACCAGATAAAAACCGATTGAACCGGTTTAAACCGGTTTAAAGCGGATAAAACCGGATTGACCCGGATTAAACCAGTTTATACTGGATAAACCGGATTGAATTGGTTAAAACCGGTTTAAACTGGATAAAACCAGATTGAACCGGTTTAAACCGGTTTCAACCGGATAGAACCGGATAGAACCGGTTTAAACCGGATAAAAACGGATTGAAGCGGTTTAAACCGTTTCAAACCGGATAAAACCAGATTGAAACGGTTTAAACCGGATTGAACCGGTTTAAACCGGATAAAACCGGAATGAACTGGTTTAAACCTGTTTAAACCGGAAAAAACGGATTGAACCGGTTTAAACTGGATAAAACCGATTGAACCGGTTTAAACCGGTTTAAACCGGATAAAACCAGATTGTACCGGTTTAAACCGGATAAAAACGGATAGAACCGGTTTAAACCGGTTTAAACCAGATTGAACCGGATAGAACCGGTTTAAACCGTTTAAAACCGGATTGAACTGGTTTAAACCGGTTTAAACCGGTTCAAACCGGATGAAACCGGAATGAACCGGTTTAAACCGTATAAAATCGGATTGAACCGGTTTAAACCAGTTTCAACCGGATAGAACCAGATAGAACCGGTTTAAACTGGATAAAAGCGGATTGAACCGGTTAAAGCCGGTTAAAACCGGAGAAAACCAGGTGGAACCGGCTTAAACCGGTTTAAACCGGAGAAAACTGGATTGAACCGGTTGTAACCGGTTTAAACCGGATATAAACGGATTGAAGCAGTTTAAACCGGTTTAAAACTGATAAAACCGGAATGAACCGGCCTAAACCTGTTTAAACCCGATAGGACCGGTTTAAAGTGAATAAAACAGGATTGAACTGGATTAAACCGGTTTAAAACGGATAAAACCGGTTTAAACTGGATAAAACCGGATTGAACCAGCTTAAACCGGTTTAAACCGGATAAAACTGGGTTGAATCGGTTTAAACCGGATGAAATCGGATTGAACAGGTGTAAACATTTTTAAACCATATAGAACCGGGTAAAACCGGTTTAAACCGGATAAAACGGGATTGATCTGGTTTAAACCGGTTTAAACAGGATAAAACCGGATTGAACTGGTTTATACCGGTTTAAACCGGATATAACCGGTTTAAATTGGATAAAACCGGACTGAACCGGTTTAAATCGGTTTAAACCGGATAAAACCGGATTGAAACGGATTAAACCAGTTTATACTGGATAAAACGGATTGAATCGGTTAAAACCGGTTTAAACCGGATAAAACCAGATTGAACTGGTTTAAACCGGATCAAACCGGATTGAACCGGATTAAACCGGTTTCAACCGGATAGAACCGGATAGAACCGGTTAAAACCGGATAAAACCCGATTGAACCAGCTTAAACCGGTTTAAACCGGATAAAACCGGATTGAACCGGTTTAAAATGGTTTCAACTGGATAGAACCGGATAGAACCGGTTTAAACTGGATAAAACCGGATTGAACCAGCTTAAACCGGTTTAAACCGGATAAAACCTGATTGAACCGGTTTAAACCGGATAAAACCGGATTGAACCGGCTTAAACCGGTTTAAACCGGATAAGACCGGATTGAACCGGTTCAAACAGGTTTAAACCGGATAAAACCGGAGTGAACTGGTTTAAACCGGATAAAAACGGATCGAACCGGTTTAAACCGGATAAAACCGGATTGAACCGTTTCAAACCGGTTTTAAATGGATAAAACCGGAATGAACCGTTTTAAACCGGATAAAACCGGATTGAAACGTTTCAAAATGGTTTTAACCGGATAAAAGCGGAATGAACCAGTTTAAACCGGATAAAATCGGACTGAACCGGTTTAAACCGGATAAAACCGGATTGAACCGGCTTAAACCGGTTTAAACCGGATAAAACCGGATCGAACTGGTTTAAACCGGATAAAACCGGATTGAACCGGTTTAAACCGGTTTCAACCGGATAGAACTAGATAGAACCGGTTTAAACTGGATAAAACCGGATTGAAGCGGTTTAAACCGGTTTAAACCGGATAAAATCAGATTGAAACGGTTTAAACCGGATTGATCCGGCTTAAACCGGATAAAACCGGAATGAACTGGTTGAAACCGGTTTAAACCGGAAAAAAACGGACTGAACCGGTTTAAAATGGATAAAACCGGATAGAACCGGTTTAATCCGGTTTAAACCAGATAAAAACCGATTGAACCGGTTTAAACCGGTTTAAAGCGGATAAAACCGGATTGACCCGGATTAAACCAGTTTATACTGGATAAAGCGGATTGAATTGGTTAAAACCGGTTTAAACTGGATAAAACCAGATTGAACCGGTTTAAACCGGTTTCAACCGGATAGAACCGGATAGAACCGGTTTAAACCGGATAAAAACGGATTGAAGCGGTTTAAACCGTTTCAAACCGGATAAAACCAGATTGAAACGGTTTAAACCGGATTGAACCGGTTTAAACCGGATAAAACCGGAATGAACTGGTTTAAACCTGTTTAAACCGGAAAAAACGGATTGAACCGGTTTAAACTGGATAAAACCGATTGAACCGGTTTAAACCGGTTTAAACCGGATAAAACCAGATTGTACCGGTTTAAACCGGATAAAAACGGATAGAACCGGTTTAAACCGGTTTAAACCAGATTGAACCGGATAGAACCGGTTTAAACCGTTTAAAACCGGATTGAACTGGTTTAAACCGGTTTAAACCGGTTCAAACCGGATGAAACCGGAATGAACCGGTTTAAACCGTATAAAATCGGATTGAACCGGTTTAAACCAGTTTCAACCGGATAGAACCAGATAGAACCGGTTTAAACTGGATAAAAGCGGATTGAACCGGTTTAAAGCCGGTTAAAACCGGAGAAAACCGGGTGGAACCGGCTTAAACCGGTTTAAACCGGAGAAAACTGGATTGAACCGGTTGTAACCGGTTTAAACCGGATATAAACGGATTGAAGCAGTTTAAACCGGTTTAAAACTGATAAAACCGGAATGAACCGGCCTAAACCTGTTTAAACCCGATAGGACCGGTTTAAAGTGAATAAAACAGGATTGAACTGGATTAAACCGGTTTTAAAACGGATAAAACCGGTTTAAACTGGATAAAACCGGATTGAACCAGCTTAAACCGGTTTAAACCGGATAAAACTGGGTTGAATCGGTTTAAACTGGATGAAATCGGATTGAACAGGTGTAAACATTTTTAAACCGTATAGAACCGGGTAAAACCGGTTTAAACCGGATAAAACGGGATTGATCTGGTTTAAACCGGTTTAAACAGGATAAAACCGGATTGAACTGGTTTATACCGGTTTAAACCGGATATAACCGGTTTAAATTGGATAAAACCGGACTGAACCGGTTTAAATCGGTTTAAACCGGATAAAACCGGATTGAAACGGATTAAACCAGTTTATACTGGATAAAACGGATTGAATCGGTTAAAACCGGTTTAAACCGGATAAAACCAGATTGAACTGGTTTAAACCGGATCAAACCGGATTGAACCGGATTAAACCGGTTTCAACCGGATAGAACCGGATAGAACCGGTTAAAACCGGATAAAACCCGATTGAACCAGCTTAAACCGGTTTAAACCGGATAAAACCGGATTGAACCGGTTTAAAATGGTTTCAACTGGATAGAACCGGATAGAACCGGTTTAAACTGGATAAAACCGGATTGAACCAGCTTAAACCGGTTTAAACCGGATAAAACCTGATTGAACCGGTTTAAACCGGATAAAACCGGATTGAACCGGCTTAAACCGGTTTAAACCGGATAAGACCGGATTGAACCGGTTCAAACAGGTTTAAACCGGATAAAACCGGAATGAACTGGTTTAAACCGGTTTAAAACGGATAGAACCGGATAGAAACGGTATAAACCGGATAAAACCGGATTGAACCGCTGTAAACCGGTTGAAACCGGATAAAAACGGATTGAAAGGGTTTAAACCGGTTTAAATAGGATAAAACCGGATTGAACTGGTTTAATCCAGTTAAAACAGGATAGAACAGGACAGAAACAGTTTAATCCGATTTAAAAAGGATAGAACCGGATAGAACCGGTTTAAACGAGATAAAACCGGATTGAACCGGTTTAAACCGGTTTAAACCGGATAAAACCGGATTGAACTGGTTTAAACCGGTCTAAACCGGATAAAACCGGTTTCAACAGGATAAAACCAGATTGAACCGGTTTAAACCAGATAAAACCGGATCGAACCGGTTCAAACCGGTTTAAACCGGATAAAACCGGAGTGAACTGGTTTAAACCGGATAAAAACGGATCGAACCGGTTTAAACCGGATAAAACCGGATTGAACCGTTTCAAACCGGTTTTAAATGGATAAAACCGGAATGAACCGTTTTAAACCGGATAAAACCGGATTGAAACGTTTCAAAATAGTTTTAACCGGATAAAAGCGGAATGAACCAGTTTAAACCGGATAAAATCGGACTGAACCGGTTTAAACCGGATAAAACCGGATTGAACCGGTTTAAACTGGTTTCAACCGGATAGAACCGGATAGAACCGGTTTAAACTGGATAAAACCGGATTGAACCGGCTTAAACCGGTTTAAACCGGATAAAACCGGATTGAACCGGTTCAAACCGGATAGAACCGGATAGAACCGGTTTAAACCGGATAAAACCGGATTGAACCGGCTTAAACCGGTTTAAACCGGATAAAACCGGATCGAACTGGTTTAAACCGGATAAAACCGGATTGAACCGGTTTAAACCGGTTTCACCCGGATAGAACTAGATAGAACCGGTTTAAACTGGATAAAACCGGATTGAAGCGGTTTAAACCGGTTTAAACCGGATAAAATCAGATTGAAACGGTTTAAACCGGATTGATCCGGCTTAAACCGGATAAAACCGGAATGAACTGGTTGAAACCGGTTTAAACCGGAAAAAACGGATTGAACAGGTTTAAACCGGTTTCAACCGGATAGAACCAGATAGAACCGGTTTAAACTGGATAAAAGCGGATTGAACCTGTTAAAGCCGGTTAAAACCGGAGAAAACCGGGTGGAACCGGCTTAAACCGGTTTAAACCGGAGAAAACCGGATTGAACCGGTTGTAACCGGTTTAAACCAAATATAAACGGATTGAAGCAGTTTAAACCGGTTTAAAACTGATAAAACCGGAATGAACCGGCCTAAACCTGTTTAAACCCGATAGGACCGGTTTAAACCGGATAAAACCGATTGAACCAGTTTAAACCGGTTTAAACCGGATAAAACCACATTGAACCGGTTTTAACCTGAGAAAACCGGATTGAACTGGTTTAAACCGGTTTCAACCAGATAGAACCGGATAGAACCGGTTTAAACTGGATAAAACCGGATAGAACCAGCTTAAACCGGTTTAAACCAGATAAAACCGGATCGAACCGGTACAAACCGGTTTAAACCGGATAAAACCGGAGTGAACTGGTTTAAACCGGATAAAACTGGATTGAACCGGTTCAAACCAGTTTAAACCGGATAAAACCGGATCGAACCGTTTCAAACCGGTTTTAACCAGATAAAACCGGAATGAACCGGTTTAAACTGGATAAAACCGGATTGAACCGGTTTAAACTGGATAAAACCGGATTGAACCGGTTTTAAACCGGATAAAACCGGATTGAACCGGTTTAAACTGGTTTCAACCAGATAGAACCAGATAGAACCGGTTTAAACTGGATAAAACCGGATTGAACCGGCTTAAACCGGTTTAAACCGGATTGAACCGGTTTAAACTGGATAAAACCAGACTGAACCGGTTCAAACTGGTTTAAACCGGATAAAACCGGATAAAACCGTTTTAAAGCGGTTTAAACTGGATAAAACCAGATTGAACCGGTTTAAGCTGATTAAAACCGGATTGATCTGGTTTAAACTGGTCTAAACAGGATAAAACCGGTTTAAACCGGATAAAACCGGATTGAAGCGGTTTAAACCGGTTAAAACCGGAAAAAATCAGATTGAAACGGTTTAACCCGGATTGATCCGGCTTAAACCAGATAAAACCGGAATGAACTGGTTGAAACCAGTTTAAACCGGAAAAAACGGACTGAACCAGTTTAAAATGGATAAAACCGGATAGAACCGGTTTAATCCGGTTTAAACCGGATAAAACCGGATTGAGCCGGTACAAACCGGTTTAAACCGGATAAAACCGGAGTGAACTTGTTTAAACCGGATAAAACCGGATTGAACCGGTTCAAACCAGTTTAAACCGGATAAAACCGGAATGAACTGGTTTAAACCGGATAAAATCGGACTGAACCAGTTTAAACCGGATAAAACCGGATCGAACCGTTTCAGACCGGTTTTAACCGGATAAAACCGGAATGAACCGGTTTAAACCGAATAAAACCGGATTGAACCGGTTTAAACCGGATAAAACAGGATTGAACCGGTTTAAACTGGTTTCAACCAGATAGAACCGGATAGAACTGGTTTAAAGTGGTTAAAACCGGATTGAACCGGCTTAAACCGGTTTAAACCGGATTGAACCGGTTTAAACCGGATAAAACCGGATTGAACCGGTTCAAACTGGTTTAAACTGGATAAAACCGGATAAAACCGTTTTAAAGCGGTTTAAACTGGATAAAACCAGATTGAACCGGTTTAAGCTGATTAAAACCAGATTGAACTGGTTTAAACTGGTCTAAACTGGATAAAACCGGTTTAAACCGGATAAAACCGGATTGAACCGGTTTAAACTGGTTTCAACCGGATAGAACCGGATAGAACCGGTTTAAACTGGATAAAACCGGATTGAACCAGCTTAAACCGCATAAAACCGGAATAAACTGGTTTAAACCGGTTGAAACCGGAAAAAACGGATTGAACCGGTTTAAAATGGATAAAACCGGATTGAACCGGCTTAAACCTGTTTAAACTGAATAGAGCCGGTTTAAACCGGTATCCGGTTTAAACCGGATAAAACCGGAATGAACTGGTTTAAACCGGTTTAAAACGGATAGAAGTGGAGAGAAACGGTTTTAACCGGATAAAACCGGATTGAACCGGTGTAAACTGGTTGAAACCGGATAAAAACGGATTGAAAGGGTTTAAACCGGTTTAAACTGGATAAAAGTGGAATGAACCGGCTTAAACAGGTCTAAACCGGATAAAACCCGATTGAACAGGTTTAAACTGGATAAAACCGGATTGACCCAGTTTAAACCGGTTTAAACCGGATAAAACCGGATTGACCCAGTTTAAACCGGTTTAAACCGGATAAAACCGGATTGAACCGGTTCAAACCCGTTTAAATCAGATAGAAACGGATAGAACCGGTTTAAACCGGATAAAACCGATTGAACTGGTTTAATCCAGTTAAAACAGGATAGAACAGGATAGAACCAGTTTAATCCGATTTCAAAAGGATAGAACCGGATAGAACCGGTCTAAATGAGAGAAAACCGGATTGAACCGGTTTAAACCGGTTTAAACCGGATAAAACCGGATTGAACCGGTTCAAACTGGTTTAAACCGGATAAAACCAGATTGAACCAGTTTAAGCCGATTAAAACCGGATTGAACTGGTTTAAACCGGTCTAAACCGGATAAAACCGGAGTGAAATGGTTTAAACCGGATAAAAACGGATTGAACCGGTTTAAACCGGATAAAACCGGATTGAACCCTTTCAAACCGGTTTTAAACGGATAAAACCGGAATCAACCGGTTTAAACCGGATAAAACCGGATTGAACCGGTTGAAACCGGATAAAACCGGATTGAAACGTTTCAAAGCGGTTTTAACAGGATAAAACCGGAATGAACCGGTTTAAACCGGATAAAACCGGATTGAACCGGTTGAAACCGGATAAAACCGGATTGAACCGGTTTAAACTGGTTTCAACTGGATAGAACCGGATAGAACCGGTTTAAACTGGATAAAACCAGATTGAACCGGCTTAAACCGGTTTAAACCGGATAAAACAGGATTGAACCGGTTCAAACTGGATAGAACCGGATAGAACCGGTTTAAACCGGATAAAACCAGATTGAACCGGTTTAAACCGGTTTAAACAGGATAAAACCGGATTGAACTGGTTTAAAGCGGATAAAACCGGATTGAACTGGTTTAAACCGGTTTCAACCGGATAGAACTGTATAGAACCAGTTTAAACCGGATAAAACCGGATTGAAGCGGTTTAAACCGGTTAAAACCGGATAAAACCAGATTGAAACGGTTTAAACCGGATTGAACCGGCTTAAACCGGATAAAACCGGAATGAACTGGTTTAAACCGGTTTAAACCGGAAAAAACGGATTGAACCGGTTTAAACTGGATAAAACCGGATAGAACCGGTTTAATCCGGTTTAAACCAGATAAAAACCGATTAAACCGGTTTAAACAGGTTTAAACCGAATAAAACCGGATTGAACCGGTTTAAACCGGTTTAAACCGGATAGAACCGGTTTAAAACGGATAAAATCGGATTGAACCAGTTTAAACCGGTTTAAACCGGATAAAACCGGATTGATCCGGTTTAAACCGGATAAAACCGGATTGAACCGGTCTAAACCGGCTTAAACCAGATAGAACCGGATAGAACCGGTTTAAACCGGATAGAATCGGAGAGAACCGGTTTAAAGCGGATAAAACCGGATTGAACTGGTTTAAACCGGTTTAAAACGGATAGAACCGGATAGAAACGGTATAAACCAGATAAAACCGGATTGAACCGCTGTAAACCGGATGAAACCGGATAAAAACGGATTGAAAGGGTTTAAACCGGTTTAAACAGGATAAAACCGGATTGAACTGGTTTAATCCAGTTAAAACAGAATAGAACAGGACAGAAACAGTTTAATCCGATTTAAAAAGGATAGAACCGGATAGAACCGGTTTAAACGAGATAAAACCGGATTGAACCGGTTTAAACCGGTTTAAACCGGATAAAACCTGATTGAACTGGTTCAAACTGGTTTAAACCGGATAAAACCGGATTAAACCGTTTTAAAGCGGTTTAAACCGGATAAAACCGGATTAAACCGTTTTAAAGCGGTTTAAACCGGATAAAACCGGATTAAACCGTTTTAAAGCGGTTTAAACCGGATAAAACCAGATTGAACCAGTTTAAGCCGATTAAAACCGGATTGAACTGGTTTAAACCGGTCTAAACCGGATAAAACCGGTTTTAACAGGATAAAACCAGATTGAACCGGTTTAAACCAGATAAAACCGGATTGAACCGGTTCAAACCGGTTTAAACCGGATAAAACCGTAGTGAACTGGTTTAAACCGGATAAAAACGGATCGAACCGGTTTAAACCGGATAAAACCGGATAGAACCGTTTCAAACCGGTTTTAAACGGATAAAACCGGAATGAACCGTTTTAAACCGGGTAAAACCGGATTGAAACGTTTCAAACCGGTTTTAACCGGATAAAACTGGAATGAACCGGTTTAAACCGGATAAAATCGGATTGAATCGGTTTAAACCGGATAAAACCGGATTGAACCGGTTTAAACTGGTTTCAACAGGATAGAACCGGATAGAACCGGTTTAAACTGGATAAAACCGGATTGAACCGGCTTAAACCGGTTTAAACCGGATAAAACCGGATTGAACTGGTTTAAACTGGATAAAACCGGATTGAACCGGTTTAAACCGGTTACTACCGGATAGAACTGGATAGAACCTGTTTAAACCGGATAAAACCGGATTGAAGCGGTTTAAACCGGTTTAAACCAAATATAAACGGATTGAAGCAGTTTAAACCGGTTTAAACCGGATAAAAACAGATTGTACCGGTTTAAACCGGATAAAAATGGATAGAACCGGTTTAAACCGGTTTAAACCAGATTGAACTGGATAGAAACGTTTTAAACCGTTTAAAACCGGATTGAACCGGTTTAAACCAGTTTAAACCGGTTCAAACCGGATGAAACCGGAATGAACCGGTTTAAACCGTATAAAACCGGATTGAACCGGTTTAAACCGGATAAAACCGGAATGAACTGGTTTAAACCTGTTTAAACCGGAAAAAACGGATTGAACCGGTTTAAACCGGATAACACCGGCTTGAACCGGTTTAAACTGGTTTCAACCGGATAGAACCGGATAGAACCGGTTTAAACTGGATAAAACCGGATTGAACCGGCTTAAACCGGTTTAAACCGGATAAAACCGGATTGAACTGGTTCAAACTGGTTTAAACCGGATTGAACCAGCTTAAACCGGTTTAAAGAGAATTAAACCGGTTTAAACCGGATAAAACCGGATTGAACTGGCTTAAACCGGTTTATACCGGATAAAACCGGATTGAACCGGTTTAAACCGGTTTAAACCGGATAAAACAGGAATGAACTGGTTTAAACCGGTTTAAAACGGATAGAAGTGGATAGAAACGGTTTAAACCGGATAAAACCGGATTGAACCGGTGTAAACCGGTTGAAACCGGATAAAACCGGATTGAACCGGCTTAAACCGGTTTAAACCGGATAAAACCGGAATGAACTGTTTTAAACCGGTTTAAAACGGATACAACCGGTTTAAACCGGATAAAACCGGATTGAACCAGTTTAAACCGGTTTAAACCAGATAGAAATTGATAGAACTGGTTTAAACTGGATAAAACCGGATTGAACCGGTTTGAACTGGTCTAAACCAGATAAAACCGGATTGAACTGGCTTCAAACGGTTTAAACCGGATAAAACAAGATTGAACCGGTTTAAACCGGATAAAACCGGATTGAACCGGTTTAAAATGGTTTCAACCGGATAGAACCGGATAGAACTGGTTTAAACTGGATAAAACCGGATTGAACCAGCTAAAACCGGTTTAAACCGGATAAGACCGGATTGAACCGGTTCAAACAGGTTTAAACCGGATAAAACCGTTATGAACTGGTTTAAACCGGTTTAAAACGGATAGAACCGGATAGAAACGGTATAAACCGGATAAAACCGGATTGAACCGCTGTAAACCGGTTGAAACCGGATAAAAACGGATTGAAAGGGTTTAAACCGGTTTAAACCGGATAAAACCGGATTGAACCGGTTTAAACCAGATAAAACCAGATTGAACCAGTTTAAACCGGATTAAACCAAATAGAACCGGATAGAACCGGTTTAATCCGGATAAGACCTCATAGAAACGGTTTGAACCGGTTTAAACCGCATAAAACCGGATTGAACGGGTTTAAACTGGATCAAACCGGATTGAACCGACTTAAACCGGTTTAAACCGGATAAAACGGGATTGAACTGTTTCAAACCGGTTTAAACCGCATAAAACCGGAATGAACTGCTTTAAACAGGATAAAACCGGATTGAACCGATTTAAACCGGATAAAACCGGATTGAAACGGTTCAAACCGGATAAAACCGGATTGAATCGGTTCAAACCGGATAATACCGGAATGAACTTGTTTAAACCGGATAAAAACGAAATGAACAGGTTTAAACTGGATAAAACCGGATTGAACCGGTTTAAACTGGTTTCAACTGGATAAAACCGGATTGAACCGGTTTAAACCGGTTTCAACTGGATAAAACCAGATTGAACCGGTTTAAACCGGATAAAACCGGACTGAACCGGCTTAAACCGGTTTAAACCAGATAAAACCGGATTTAACTGGTTCAAACCGGTTTAAACCGGATAAATCCGGCATGAACTGGTTTAAACCGGGTTAAAACGGATAGAACCGGATTAAACCGGTTTAAACCGGATAAAACCAGATTGAACCGCTTTAAACCGGATAAAACTGGATTGAACCGATTTAAACCGGTTTAAATCGGATAAATCCGGAATGAACTGGTTTAAACCGGTTTAAACTGGATAGAATTGCATAGAACCGATTTAAACCGGATAAAACCGAATTGAACCGGTTTAAACCGGTTTAAACCGTATAAAAACGGATTGAAGCGGTTTAATACGGTTTCAACTGGATAGAACCGGTTTAAACCGTAGAAAACCGGATTGAACCGGTTCAAACCGGATAAAACCGGATTGAATCGGTTCAAACCGGATAATACTGGAATGAACTGGTTTAAACCGGATAAAAACGAAATGAACAGGTTTAAACCGGATAAAGCCAGATTGAACCGGTTTAAACTGGTTTCAACTGGATAAAACCGGATTGAACTGGTTTAAACCGGTTTCAACTGGATAAAACCAGATTGAACCAGTTTAAACCGGAGAAAACCGGATTGAACTGGATTAAACCGGTTTAAACCGGTTCAAAACGGATGAAACCGGAATGAACCGGTTTAAACCGTATAAAACCGGATTGAATCGGTTTAAACCGGTTTCAACCGGATAGAACCAGATAGAACCGGTTGAAACCGGTTTAAACCGGATAAAACGGATTGAAGCCGTTTAAACCGCTTTAAAACTGATAAAACCGGAATGAATCGGCCTAAAATGGTCTAAACCGGATAGGACCGGTTTAAACCAGATAAAACCGGATTTAACCGGCTTAAACTGGTTTAAACAGGATAGAACCGGTTTAAACAGGATAAAACCGATTAAACCGGTTTAAATCGGTTTAAACCGGATAAAACCGGATTGAACCGGTTTTAACCGGATAAAACCGGATTGAACCGGTTCAAACAGGTTTCAACCGGATAGAACCGGATAGAACCGTTTTAAACTGGATAAAACTGGATTGAACCGGCTTAAACCAGTTTAAACCGGATAAAACCGGATTGAACCGTTTCAAACCGGTTTAAACCGGATAAAACAGGATTGAACCGGTTTAAACTGGTTTCAACCGGATAGAACCAGTTTGAACCGGTTTAAACCGGATAAAACGGGATTGAACCGGCTTAAACCGGTTTAATCCGGATAAAACCGGATTGAACCGGTTCATACCGGTTTAAACCAGATAAAACCGGAATGAACTGGTTTAAACCGGTTTAAAATGAGTAGGACCGGATAGAAACGTTTTAAACCAGATAAAACCGGATTGAACCAGTGTAAACCGGTTGAAACTGGATAAAAACGGATTGAATGGGTTTAAACCAGTTTAAACTGGATAAAACCGGAATGAACCAGTTCAAACCGGTTTAAACCGGATAAAACCGGATTGAACCGGTTCAAACCGGTTTAAACCGGATAAAACCGGAATGAACTGGTTTAAACCGGTTTAAAACAGATAGAACCGGATAGAAACGGTTTAAACCGGATAAAACAGGATTGGACTGGCTTAAACTGGTATAAACAGCATAGAACCGGTTGAAACCGGATAAAACCGGATTGAATCGGTTTAATACGGTTTCAACGGGATAGAACCGGTTTAAACCGGTTAAAAACTGATTGAACCGGTTTAAACCGGTTTCAACTGTATAGAACCGGATAGAACCGGTTTAAACCGGAGAAAACAGGATTGAACCGGTTTAAACTGGTTTAAACCGGAAAGAACCGGATAGAACCGGTTTAACCCAGATAAAACCGGATTGATCCGGTTTCAACTGGTTTTAATTGGATAAAACCGGTTTGAACTGGATTAAACCGGTTTAAAACGGATAGAACCGGATTGAACCAGTTTAAACTGGTTTAAACCAGATCGGAATGGATAGAACCGGTTTAAACCGGATAAAACCGGATTGAACCGGTTTGAACTGGTCTAAACCGGATAAAACCGGATTGAACTGGTTTCAACCGGTATAAACCGGATAAAATAAGATTGAACCGGTTTAAACTGGATAAATCCGGATTGAACCAGCTTAAACCGGTTTAAACCGGATAAAACTGGATTGAACCGGCTTAAACTGGTTTAAACCGGATAGAACCGGTTTAAACTGGATCAAACCGGATTGATCCGGTTTAAACCGGTTTAAACAGGATAAAACCGGATTGAACTGGTTTATACTGGTTTAAACCGGATAAAACCGGTTTAAACGGGATAGAACCAAATTGAACCAGTTTAAACCGGATAAGACCAGATTGAACCGGTTTTAACCGGATAAAACCGGATTGAACCGGTTTAAACCGGTTTCAACCGGATAGAACTGGATAGAACCGGTTTAAACTGGATAAAACTGGATTGAACCGGCTTAAACCGGTTTAAACCGGATAAAACCGGAATGAACTGGTTTAAACCGGATAAAACCGGACTGAACCGGTTTAAACCGGATAAAACCGGATTGAACCGGTTCAAACCGGTTTTAACCTGATAAAACCGGAATGAACTGGTTTAAACCGGATAAAACCGGACTGAACCGGTTTAAACCGGATAAAACCGGATTGAACCGGTTCAAACCGGTTTTAACCTGATAAAACCGGATTGAACCGGTTTTAACCGGATAAAACCGGATTGAACCGGTTCAAACAGGTTTCAACCGGATAGAACCGGATAGAACCGTTTTAAACTGGATAAAACTGGATTGAACCGGCTTAAACCGGTTTAAACCGGATAAAACCGGATTGAACCGTTTCAAACCGGTTTAAACCGGATAAAACCGGATTGAACCGGTTTAAACTGGTTTCAACTGGATAGAACCGGATAGAACCGGTTTAAACTGGATAAAACAGGATTGAACCGGTTCAAACTGGTTTAAACCGGATAAAACCAGATTGAACCGGTTTAAACCGGATAAACGGGATTGAACCGGCTTAAACCGGTTTAATCCGGATAAAACCGGATTGAACTGGTTTCAACCGGTATAAACCGGATAAAATAAGATTGAACCGGTTTAAACCAGATAAAACCGGAATGAACTGGTTTAAACCGGTTTAAAATGAGTAGGACCGGATAGAAACGTTTTAAACCAGATAAAACCGGATTGAACCAGTGTAAACCGGTTGAAACTGGATAAAAACGGATTGAATGGGTTTAAACCAGTTTAAACTGGATAAAACCGGAATGAACCAGTTCAAACCGGTTTAAACCGGATAAAACCGGATTGAACCGGTTCAAACCGGTTTAAACCGGATAAAACCGGAATGAACTGGTTTAAACCGGTTTAAAACTGATAGAACCGGATAGAAACGGTTTAAACCGGATAAAACAGGATTGGACTGGCTTAAACTGGTATAAACAGCATAGAACCGGTTGAAACCGGATACAACCGGATTGAATCGGTTTAATACGGTTTCAACTGGATAGAACCGGTTTAAACCGGTTAAAAACTGATTGAACCGGTTTAAACCGGTTTCAACTGTATAGAACCGGATAGAACCGGTTTAAACTGGATAAAACAGGATTGAACCGGTTCCAACTGGTTTTAACTGGATAAAACCGGTTTGAACTGGATTAAACCGGTTTAAAACGGATAAAACCGGTTTAAACCGGATAAAACAAAATTGAACCAGTTTAAACCGGATAAAACCAGATTGAACCGGTTTAAAACGGATAGAACCAGATTGAACCAGTTTAAAATGGTTTAAACCAGATCGGAATGGATAGAACCGGTTTAAACCGGATAAAACCGGATTGAACCGGTTTGAACTGGTCTAAACCGGATAAAACCGGATTGAACTGGTTTCAACCGGTATAAACCGGATAAAATAAGATTGAACCGGTTTAAACTGGATAAATCCGGATTGAACCAGCTTAAACTGGTTTAAACCGGATAAAACTGGATTGAACCGGCTTAAACTGGTTTAAACCGGATAGAACCGGTTTAAACTGGATCAAACCGGATTGATCCAGTTTAAACCGGTTTAAACAGGATAAAACCGGATTGAACTGGTTTATACCGGTTTAAACCAAATAGAACCGGATAGAACCGGTTTAAACCGGATAAGACCTGATAGAAACGGTTGAACCGGTTTAAACCGGAGAAAACCTGATTGAACCGGTTGAAACCGGTTTAAACCGGTTGAAACCGGATAAAACCGGATTGAACCGGTTTTAACCGCATAAAACCGGATTGAACGGGTTTAAACTGGATCAAACCGGATTGAACCGACTTAAACCGGTTTAAACCGGATAAAACGGGATTGAACTGTTTCAAACCGGTTTAAACCGCATAAAACCGGAATGAACTGGTTTAAACCGGATAAAACCGGATTGAACCGATTTAAACCGGATAAAACCGGATTGAACCGGTTCAAACCGGATAAAACCGGATTGAATCGGTTCAAACCGGATAATACCGGAATGAACTGGTTTAAACCGGATAAAAACGAAATGAACAGGTTTAAACTGGATAAAACCGGATTGAACCGGTTTAAACCGGTTTCAACTGGATAAAACCGGATTGAACCGATTTAACCTGGTTTCAACTGGATAAAACCAAATTGAACCGGTTTAAACCGGATAAAACCGGATTGAACCGGTTTAAATCGTATAAAAACGGATTGAAGCGGTTTAATACGGTTTCAAATGGATAGAACCGGTTTAAACGGGAGAAAAGCGTATTGAACTGGTTTAAACCGGTTTGAACCGGTTCAAACCGGATGAAACCGGAATGAACCGGTTTAAACCGTATAAAACCGGATTGAATCGGTTTAAACCGGTTTCAACCGGATAGAACCAGATAGAACCGGTTTAAACTGGATAAAAGCGTATCGAACCGGTTTAAGCCAGTTAAAACCGGAGAAAACCGGATGGAACCGGCTTAAACCGGTTTAAACCGGAGAAAACCGGATTGAACCGGTTGAAACCGGTTTAAACCGGATAAAAATGGATTGAAGCAGTTTAAACCGCTTTAAAACTGATAAAACCGGAATGAATCGGCCTAAAATGGTTTAAACCGGATAGGACCGGTTTAAACCAGATAAAACCGGGTTTAACCGGCTTAAACTGGTTTAAAACGGATAGAACCGGTTTAAACTGGATAAAACCGATTAAACCGGTTTAAATCGGTTTAAACCGGATAAAACCGGATTGAACCTGTTTTAACCGGATAAAACCGGATTGATCAGGTTTAAACCGGTTTCTACCGGATAGAACCGGATAGAGCCGGTTTAAACTGGATAAAACTGGATTGAACCGGCTTAAACCGGTTTAAACCGGATAAAACCGGAATGAACTGTTTTAAACCGGATAAAACCGGACTGAACCGGTTTAAACCGGATAAAACCGGATTGAACCGGTTCAAACCGGTTTTAACCGGATAGAACCGGAATGAACTGGTTTAAACCGGATAAAACCGGACTGAAACGGTTTAAACCAGATAAAACCGGATTGAACCAGTGTAAACCGGTTGAAACCGGATAAAAACGGATTGAATGGGTTTAAACCAGTTTAAACTGGATAAAACCGGAATGAACCGGTTCAAACCAGTTTAAACCGTATAAAACCGGATTGAACCGGTTCAAACCGGTTTAAACCGGATAAAACCGGAATGAACTGGTTTAAACCGGTTTAAAACGGATAGAACCGGATAGAAACGGTTTAAACAGGATAAAACCGGATTGGACCGGCTTAAACTGGTATAAACAGCACAGAACTGGTTTAAACCGGATAAAACCGGATTGAATCGGTTTAATACGGTTTCAACTGGATAGAACCGGTTTAAACCGGTTAAAACCTGATTGAACCGGTTTAACCCGGTTTCAAATGTATAGAACCAGATAGAACCGGTTTAAACCAGATAAAACAGGATTGAACCGGTTTAAACTGGTTTAAACCGGATAGAACCGGATAGAACCGGTTTAACCCGGATAAAACCGGATTGATCCGGTTTATACCGCTTTTAACTGGATAAAACCAGTTTGAACTGGATTAAACTGGTTTAAAACGGATAAAACCGTTTTAAAACGGATAAAACCAAATTGAACCAGTTTAAACCGGATAAAACCAGATTGAACAGGTTTAAAACGGATAAAACCGGATTGAACCAGTTTAAACTGGTTTAAACCAGATCGGAATGGATAGAACCGGTTTAAACCGGATAAAACCGGATTGAACCGGTTCAAACCGGTTTAAACCGGATAAAACCGGAATGAACTGGTTTAAACCGGATAAAAACGAAATGAACCGGTTTAAACCAGATAAAACCAGATTGAACCGATTTCAACCGGATAAAACGGGATTGAACCGGCTTAAACCGGTTTAAACCGGATAAAACCGGATTGAACCGGTTCAAACCGGTTTAAACCGGATAAAACCGGAATGAACTGGTTTAAACCGGTTTAAAACGAGTAGGACCGTATAGAAACGTTTTAAACCAGATAAAACCGGATTGAACCAGTGTAAACCGGATAAAACCGGATTGAACCGCTTTAAACCGCATAAAACCGGATTGAACTGCTTTAAACCAGTTTCAACCGGATAGAACCGGATTGAACCGGTTCAAACCGGTTTAAACCGGATAAAACAGGATTGAACGGGTTTAAACCGGATAAAACCGGATTGAACCAGTTTAAACTGGTTTCAACCGGATAGAACAGGATAGAACCGGTTTAAACTGGATAAAACCGGATTGAACCGGCTTAAACCGGTTTAAACAGAATAAAACAGGAATGAACCGGTTTAAACTGGTTTAAACCGGATAGAACTGGATAGAACCGTTTTAAACCGGAAAAAACTGGATAAAACCGGATTGAACTGGATGAATCCGGTTTAAAACGGATAAAACCGGTTTAAACCGGATAAAACCAAATTGAACCAGTTTAAACCGGATAAAATCACATTGAACCGGTTTAAAACGGATAAAACCGGATTGAACCAGTTTAAACTGGTTTAAACCAGATAGAAATGGATAGAACCGGTTTAAACTGGATAAAACCGGATTGAACCGGTTTAAAGTGGTCTAAACCGGATAAAACCGGATTGAACGGGTTTCAACCGGTTTAAACCCGATAAAACAAGATTGAACCGGTTTAAACCGGATAAAACCAGATTGAACCAGCCTAAAACGGTTTAAACCGGATAAAACTGGATTGAACCGGATTAAACCGGATAAAATCGGATTGAACCGGTTAAAACCGGTTAAAACCGTATAGAACCGGTTTAAAGCAGTTGAAACCGGATAAAAACGGATTGATCCGGTTTAAACCGGTTTAAACAGGATAAAACATGATTGAACTGGATTATACCAGTTTAAACCGCATAAAACCGGTTTAAACGGGATAGAACCAAATTGAACCAGTTTAAACCGGATAAGAACAGATTGAACCCGTTTAAGCCAGATAAAACCGGATTAAACCGGTTTAAACCGGTTTAAACCAGATAGAACCGGATATAACCGGTTTAAACTGGATAAAACCAGATTGAACCGGTTTAAACCGGATCGAACCGGATTGAACCGGATTAAACCGGTTTCAACCGGATAGAACCGGATTGAACCGGATTAAACCGTTTTCAACCGGATAGAACCGGATAGAACCGGTTTAAACCGGATAAAACCGGATTGAAGCGGTTTAAACCGGTTCAAACCGGATAAAACCAGATTGAAACGGTTTAAACCGGATTGAACCGGCTTAAACCGGATAAAACCGGAATGAACCAGTTTCAACTGGATAAAACCGGATTGAACCGGTTTAAAACAGTTTAAACCGGATAAAAACCGATTGAACTGGTTTAACCGGTTTAAACCAGATAAAACCGGAATGAACCGGCTTAAACCGGTTTAAACTGGATAGAACCGGTTTAAACCGGACAGAACCGGATAGAACCGGTTTAAACCGGATAAAACCGGATTGAACCGGTTTAAAACGGTTTAAACAGGATAAAACCGGATTGAACCGGTTTAAACCAGATAAAACCAGATTGAACCAGTTTAAACCGGTTTAAACCAAATAGAACCAGATAGAACCGGTTTAATCCGGATAAGACCGGATTGAACCGGTTCAAACCGGAGAAAACCGGATTGAATCGGTTAAAACCGGATAATACCGGAATGAACTGGTTTAAACCGGATAAAAACGAAATGAACAGGTTTAAACCGGATAAAGCCAGATTGAACCGGTTTAAACTGGTTTCAACTGGATAAAACCGGATTGAACCGGTTTAAACCGGTTTCAACTGGATAAAACCAGATTGAACCTTTTTAAACCGGAGAAAACCGGATTGAACCGGTTTAAACCGGTTTAAACCGGTTCAAACCGGATGAAACCGGAATGAACCGGTTTAAACCGTATAAAACCGGGTTGAATCGGTTTAAACCGGTTTCAACCGGATAGAACCAGATAGAACCGGGTGAAACCGGTTTAAACCGGATAAAAACGGATTGAAGCCGTTTAAACCGCTTTAAAACTGATAAAACCGGAATGAATCGGCCTAAAATGGTTTAAACCGGATAGGACCGGTTTAAACTGGATAAAACCGGATTTAACCGGCTTAAACTGGTTTAAACCGGATAGAACCGGTTTAAACAGGATAAAACCGATTAAACCGGTTTAAATCGGTTTAAACCGGATAGAACCGGATGGAACCGGTTTAACCCAGATAAAACCGGATTGATCCGGTTTCAACTGGTTTTAACTGGATAAAACCGGTTTGAACTGGATTAAACCGGTTTAAAACGGATAAAACCGGTTTAAACCGGATAAAACGAAATTGAACCAGTTTAAACTGGTCTAAACCGGATAAAACCGGATTGAACTGGTTTCAACCGGTATAAACCGGATAAAATAAGATTGAACCGGTTTAAACTGGATAAATCCGGATTGAACCAGCTTAAACCGGTTTAAACCGGATAAAACTGGATTGAAACGGCTTAAACTGGTTTAAACCGGATAGAACCGGTTTAAACCGGATCAAACCGGATTGATCCGGTTTAAAACGGTTTAAACAGGATAAAACCGGATTGAACTGGTTTATACTGGTTTAAACCGGATAAAACCGGTTTAAACGGGATAGAACCAAATTGAACCAGTTTAAACCGGATAAGACCAGATTGAACCGGTTTAAGCCGGATGAAACCGGATTAAACCGGTTTAAACTGGTTTAAAACGGATATAACCGGTTTAAACTGGATAAACCGGATTGAATCGGTTAAAACCGGTTTGAACCGGAGAAAACCAGATTGAACCGGTTTAAACCGGATTGAACCGGCTTAAACCGGAAAAAACCGGAATGAACCGGCTTAAACCGGTTTAAACTGGATAGAACCGGTTTAAACTGGACAGAACAGGATAGAACCGGTTTAAACCAGATAAAACCGGATAGAACCGGTTTAAACCGGATAAAACCGGATTGAACCGGCTTAAACCAGATAAAACTGGAATGAACCGGTTTAACCCGGTTTAAACCGGAAAAGACGGAGTGAACCGGTTTAAACTGGATCAAACCGGATTGAACCGGATTAAACTGGTTTCAACCGGATAGAACCGGATAGAACCGGTTTAAACCGGATAAAACCGGATTGAAGCGGTTTAAACGGGTTCAAACCGGATAAAACCAGATTGGAACGGTTAAAACCGGATTGAACCGGCTTAAACAGGATAAATCCGGAATGAACCGGTTTAAACCGGTTTAAACCGGAAAAACGGATTGAACCGGTTTAAACTGGATAAAACCGGATTGAACTGGTTTAAACCGGTTTAATCCGGATAAAAACCGATTGATCCGGTTTAAACCGGTTAAAACTAGATAAAACCGGAATGAACCGGCTTAACCCGGTTTAAACTGGATAGAACCGGTTTAAACCGGTATCTGGTTTAAACCGGAAAAAACCAGAATGAACCGGCTTATACCGGTTTAAACTGGATAGAAACGGTTTAAAATGGACAGAACCGGATAGAACCGGTTTAAACCGTTTAAAACCGAATCGAACCAGTTTAAACCGGTTTAAATCGGATAAAACCGGATTGAACCGGTTTAAACTGGATAAAACCGGATTGAACCGGTTTAAACCGGTTTCAACCGGATAAAACTGGATTGAACCGGTTTAAACCGTTTTCAACTGGATAGAACCGGATAGAACCGGTTTAAACTGGATAAAACCGCATTGAACCTGTTTAAACCGGTTTAAACGGGATAAAACCGGATAGAACAGGTTTAAACCGGATAAAACCGGATTGAACCGGTTTAAACCGGTTCAATCCGGATTGAACCGGTTCAAAACGGTTTAAACCGGATAAAACCAAATTGAACCAATCTAAACCGGATAAAATCAGATTGAACTGGTTTAAAACGTATAAAACCGGATTGAACCAGTTTAAACCCGTTTAAACCAGATGGAAACGGATAGAATCGGTTTAAACCGGATAAAACCGGATTGAACTGGTTTAATCCGGTTAAAACAGGATAGAAGAGGATAGAACCGCTTTAAACTGATTTAAACAGGATAGAGCCAGATAGAACAGGTTTAAACGAGAAAAAACCGGATTGAACCGGTTTAAACCGGTTTAAACCGGATAAAACCGGATTGATATGGTTTAAACTGGTTTAAACTGGATAAAACCGGATTAAACCGTTTTAAAGTGGTTTAAACCGGATAAAACCAGATTGAACCAGATTAATCCGGATAAAACCGGATTGAACTGGTTTAAATCGGTCTAAACAGGATAAAACCGGTCTAAACCGGATAAAACCAGATTGAACCGGTTTAAACCAGATAAAACCGGATTGAAGCAGTTTAAACTGGTTTAAACCTGATAGAACCGGATAGAAACTGTTTAAACTGGATAAAACCGGATTGAACCATCTTAAAACGGTTTAAACTGGATAGAACCGGATAGAACCGGTTTAAACTGGATAAAATCGGATAGAACCGGTTTAAACCGTTTTAAACCGGATAAAACCAGATTGAACCGGTTCAAACCGGATAAAACCGGATTGAACCGGTTCAAACCGGATAAAACCGGATTGAACCGGTTCAAACCGGATAAAACCGGAATGAACCGGTTCAAACCTATAAAACTGGAATGAACCGGTTTAAACCGGATAAAACCGGAATGAACCGGTTTAAACCGGATAAAACCGGATTGAACCGGTTTAAACCGGTTTCAACCCGATAAAACCAGATAGAACCGGTTTAAACCGGAGAAAACCGGATTGAACTGGTTTAAACGGGTTTAAACCGGTTCAAACCGGATGAAACCGAAATGAAACGGTTTAAACCGGATAAAGCCGGATTGAACTGGTTTAAACCGGTTTCAACCGGATAGAACCAGATAGAACCGGTTTAAACTGGATAAAAGCGGATTGAACCGGTTTAAGCCGGTTAAAACCGGAGAAAACCGGATGGAACCGGCCTAAACCGGTTTAAACCGGAGAAAACCGGATTGAACCGGTTGAAACCGGTTTAAACCGGATAAAAACGGAATGAACCGGTTCAAACCTATAAAACCAGAATGAACCGGTTTAAACCGGATAAAACCGGACTGAACCGGTTTAAACCGGATAAAACCGGATTGAACCGTTTCAAACCGTTTTAAACTGGATAAAAGCGGATTGAACCGGTTTAAACTGGTTTCAACCGGATAGAACTGGATAGAGCCGGTTTAAACTGGATAAAACCGGATTGAACTGGTTGAAACCGGTTTAAACCGGATAAAACCAGACTGAACCGATTTCAACCGGATAAAACGGGATTGAACCGGCTAAAACCGGTTTAAACCGGATAAAACCGGATTGAACTGGTTCAAACCGGTTTAAACCGGATAAAACCGGAATGAACAGGTTTAAACCGGTTTAAAACGAGTAGGACCGGATAGAAACGTTTTAAACCAGATAAAACCGGATTGAACCAGTGTAAACCGGATAAAACCGGATTGAACCGCTTTAAACCGCATAAAACCGGATTGAACTGCTTTAAACCAGTTTCAACCGGATAGAACCGGATTGAACCGGTTCAAACCGGTTTAAACCGGATAAAACAGGATTGAACGGGTTTAAACCGGATAAAACCGGATTGAACCAGTTTAAACTGGTTTCAACCGGATAGAACAGGATAGAACCGGTTTAAACTGGATAAAACCGGATTGAACCGGCTTAAACCGGTATTAACCGGATAAAACAGGAATGAACCGGTTTAAACTGGTTTAAACCAGATAGAAATGGATAGAACCGGTTTAAACTGGATAAAACCGGATTGAACAGGTTTTAAGTGGTCTAAACCGGATAAAACCGGATTGAACTGGTTTCAACCGGTTTAAACCGGATAAAACAAGATTGAACCGGCTTAAACCGGATAAAACCAGATTGAACCAGCTTAAAACGGTTTAAACCGGATAAAACTGGATTGAACCGGATTAAACCGGATAAAATCGGATTGAACCGGTTAAAACCGGTTAAAACCGTATAGAACCGGGTTAAAGCAGTTGAAACCGGATAAAAACGGATTGATCCGGTTTAAACCGCTTTAAACAGGATAAAACATGATTGAACTGGATTATACCGGTTTAAACCGGATAAAACCGGTTTAAACGGGATAGAACCAAATTGAACCAGTTTAAACCGGATAAGAACAGATTGAACCGGTTTAAGCCAGATAAAACCGGATTAAACCGGTTTAAACCGGTTTAAACCAGATAGAACCGGATATAACCGGTTTAAACTGGATAAAACCGGATTGAACCGGTTTAAACCGGATAAAACCGGATTGAACCGGTTTAAACCAGATAAAACCAGATTGAACCAGTTTAAACCGGTTTAAACCAAATAGAACCGGATAGAACCGGTTTAATCCGGATAAGACCTGATAGAAACGGTTTGAACCGGTTTAAACCGGAGAAAACCTGATTGAACCGGTTTAAACCGGTTTAAACTGGTTGAAACCGGATAAAAACGGCCCGGTTTAAACCGCATAAAACCGGATTGAACGGGTTCAAACTGGATCAAACCGGATTGAACCGACTTAAACCGGTTTAAACCGGATAAAACGGGATTGAACTGTTTCAAACCGGTTTAAACCGCATAAAACCGGAATGAACTGGTTTAAACCGGATAAAACCGGATTGAACCGATTTAAACCCGATAAAACCGGATTGAACCGGTTCAAACCGGATAAAACCGGATTGAATCGGTTCAAACCGGATAATACCGGAATGAACTTGTTTAAACCGGATAAAAACGAAATGAACAGGTTTAAACCGGATAAAACCGGATTGAACCGGTTTAAACTGGTTTCAACTGGATAAAACCGGATTGAACCGGTTTAAACCGGATAAAACCGGACTGAACCGGCTTAAACCGGTTTAAACCAGATAAAACCGGATTTAACTGTTTCAAACCGGTTTAAACCGGATAAATCCGGCATGAACTGGTTTAAACCGGGTTAAAACGGATAGAACCGGATTAAACCGGTTTAAACCGGATAAAACCAGATTGAACCGGATTAAACCAGTTTATACTGGATAAACCGGATTGAATCGGTTAAAACCAGTTTAAACTGGATAAAACCAGATTGAACCGGTTTAAACCGGTTTCAACCGGGTAGAACCGGATAGAACCGGTTTAAACTGGATAAAAACGGATTGAAGCGGTTTAAACCGGTTCAAACCGGATAAAACCAGATTGAAACGGTTTAAACCGGATAAAACCGGAATGAACTGGTTTAAACCTGTTTAAACCGGAAAAAACGGATTGAACCGGTTTAAACTGGATAAAACCGATTGAACCGGTTTAAACCGGTTTAAACCGGATAAAACCAGATTGTACCGGTTTAAACCGGATAAAAACGGATAGAACAGGTTTAAACCGGTTTAAACCAGATTGAACCGGATAGAACTGGTTTAAACCGTTTAAAACCGGATTGAACTGGTTTAAACCGGTTTAAACCGGTTCAAACCGGATGAAACCGGAATGAACCGGTTTAAACCGTATAAAACCGGATTGAACCTGTTTAAACCGGTTTCAACCGGATAGAACCAGATAGAACCGGTTTAAACTGGATAAAAGCGGATTGAACCGGTTAAAGCCGGTTAAAACCGGAGAAAACCGGGTGGAACCGGCTTAAACCGGTTTAAACTGGAGAAAACCGGATTGAACCGGTTTAAACTGGTTTCAACCGGATAGAACCGGATAGAACCGGTTTAAACTGGATAAAACCGGATTGAACCGGCTTAAACCGGTTTAAACCGGATAAAACCGGATTGAACAAGTTCAAACTGGTTTAAACCGGATTGAACCAGCTTAAACCGGTTTAAACAGAATTAAACCGGTTTAAACCGGATAAAACCTGATTGAACTGGCTAAAACCGGTTTAAACCGGATAAAACCGGATTGAACCGGTTTAAACCGGATAAAACCGGATTGAACTGGTTCAAACCGGTTTAAACCGGATAAAACCGGAATGAACAGGTTTAAACCGGTTTAAAACGAGTAGGACCGGATAGAAACGTTTTAAACCAGATAAAACCGGATTGAACCAGTGTAAACCGGATAAAACCGGATTGAACCGCTTTAAACCGCATAAAACCGGATTGAACTGCTTTAAACCAGTTTCAACCGGATAGAACCGGATTGAACCGGTTCAAACCGGTTTAAACCGGATAAAACAGGATTGAACGGGTTTAAACCGGATAAAACCGGATTGAACCAGTTTAAACTGGTTTCAACCGGATAGAACAGGATAGAACCGGTTTAAACTGGATAAAACCGGATTGAACCGGCTTAAACCGGTATTAACCGGATAAAACAGGAATGAACCGGTTTAAACTGGTTTAAACCGGATAGAACCGGATAGAACCGTTTTAAACCGGAAAAAACTGGATAAAACCGGATTGAACTGGATGAATCCGGTTTAAAATGGATAAAACCGGTTTAAACCGGATAAAACCAAATTGAACCAGTTTAAACCGGATAAAATCAGATTGAACCGGTTTAAAACAGATAAAACCGGATTGAACCAGTTTAAACTGGTTTAAACCAGATAGAAATGGATAGAACCGGTTTAAACTGGATAAAACCGGATTGAACAGGTTTTAAGTGGTCTAAACCGGATAAAACCGGATTGAACTGGTTTCAACCGGTTTAAACCGGATAAAACAAGATTGAACCGGCTTAAACCGGATAAAACCAGATTGAACCAGCTTAAAACGGTTTAAACCGGATAAAACTGGATTGAACCGGATTAAACCGGATAAAATCGGATTGAACCGGTTAAAACCGGTTAAAACCGTATAGAACCGGGTTAAAGCAGTTGAAACCGGATAAAAACGGATTGATCCGGTTTAAACCGCTTTAAACAGGATAAAACATGATTGAACTGGATTATACCGGTTTAAACCGGATAAAACCGGTTTAAACGGGATAGAACCAAATTGAACCAGTTTAAACCGGATAAGAACAGATTGAACCGGTTTAAGCCAGATAAAACCGGATTAAACCGGTTTAAACCGGTTTAAACCAGATAGAACCGGATATAACCGGTTTAAACTGGATAAAACCGGATTGAACCGGTTTAAACCGGATAAAACCGGATTGAACCGGTTTAAACCAGATAAAACCAGATTGAACCAGTTTAAACCGGTTTAAACCAAATAGAACCGGATAGAACCGGTTTAATCCGGATAAGACCTGATAGAAACGGTTTGAACCGGTTTAAACCGGAGAAAACCTGATTGAACCGGTTTAAACCAGTTTAAACTGGTTGAAACCGGATAAAAACGGCCCGGTTTAAACCGCATAAAACCGGATTGAACGGGTTCAAACTGGATCAAACCGGATTGAACCGACTTAAACCGGTTTAAACCGGATAAAACGGGATTGAACTGTTTCAAACCGGTTTAAACCGCATAAAACCGGAATGAACTGGTTTAAACCGGATAAAACCGGATTGAACCGATTTAAACCCGATAAAACCGGATTGAACCGGTTCAAACCGGATAAAACCGGATTGAATCGGTTCAAACCGGATAATACCGGAATGAACTTGTTTAAACGGGATAAAAACGAAATGAACAGGTTTAAACCGGATAAAACCGGATTGAACCGGTTTAAACTGGTTTCAACTGGATAAAACCGGATTGAACCGGTTTAAACCGGATAAAACCGGACTGAACCGGCTTAAACCGGTTTAAACCAGATAAAACCGGATTTAACTGTTTCAAACCGGTTTAAACCGGATAAATCCGGCATGAACTGGTTTAAACCGGGTTAAAACGGATAGAACCGGATTAAACCGGTTTAAACCGGATAAAACCAGATTGAACCGGATTAAACCAGTTTATACTGGATAAACCGGATTGAATCGGTTAAAACCAGTTTAAACTGGATAAAACCAGATTGAACCGGTTTAAACCGGTTTCAACCGGGTAGAACCGGATAGAACCGGTTTAAACTGGATAAAAACGGATTGAAGCGGTTTAAACCGGTTCAAACCGGATAAAACCAGATTGAAACGGTTTAAACCGGATAAAACCGGAATGAACTGGTTTAAACCTGTTTAAACCGGAAAAAACGGATTGAACCGGTTTAAACTGGATAAAACCGATTGAACCGGTTTAAACCGGTTTAAACCGGATAAAACCAGATTGTACCGGTTTAAACCGGATAAAAACGGATAGAACCGGTTTAAACCGGTTTAAACCAGATTGAACCGGATAGAACTGGTTTAAACCGTTTAAAACCGGATTGAACTGGTTTAAACCGGTTTAAACCGGTTCAAACCGGATGAAACCGGAATGAACCGGTTTAAACCGTATAAAACCGGATTGAACCTGTTTAAACCGGTTTCAACCGGATAGAACCAGATAGAACCGGTTTAAACTGGATAAAAGCGGATTGAACCGGTTAAAGCCGGTTAAAACCGGAGAAAACCGGGTGGAACCGGCTTAAACCGGTTTAAACCGGAGAAAACCGGATTGAACCGGTTTAAACTGGTTTCAACCGGATAGAACCGGATAGAACCGGTTTAAACTGGATAAAACCGGATTGAACCGGCTTAAACCGGTTTAAACCGGATAAAACCGGATTGAACAAGTTCAAACTGGTTTAAACCGGATTGAACCAGCTTAAACCGGTTTAAACAGAATTAAACCGGTTTAAACCGGATAAAACCTGATTGAACTGGCTAAAACCGGTTTAAACCGGATAAAACCGGATTGAACCGGTTTAAACCGGATAAAACCGGAATGAACTGGTTTAAACCGGTTTAAAACGGATAGAAGTGGATAGAAACGGTTTAAACCGGATAAAACCGGATTGAAGCGGTTTAAACCGGTTAAAACCGGATAAAACCAGATTGAAACGGTTTAAACCGGATTGATCCGGCTTAAACCGTTTAAAACCGGAATGAACTGGTTTAAACCGGTTTAAACCGGAAAAAACGGATTGAACCGGTTTAAAATGGATAAAACCGGATAGAACCAGTTTAATCCGGTTTCAACCAGATAAAAACCGATTGAACCGGTTTAAACTGGTTTAAAGCGGATAAAACCGGATTGAACTGGTATAAACCGGTTTAAACCGGAGAAAACTGGATTGAAGAGGTTTAAACCGGATAAAACCGGATTGACCCGGTTTAAAGCGGTTTAAACCGGATAAAACCGGATTGAACCGGTTCAAACCAGTTTAAACCGGATAAAATCAGATTGAACTGGTTTAAAACGTATAAAACCGGATTGAACCAGTTTAAACCCTTTTAAACCAGATGGAAACGAATAGAACCAGTTTAAACCGGATAAAACCGGATTGAACCGGCTTAAACCGGTTTAAACCGGATAAAACCGGAATGAACTGTTTTAAACCGGTTTAAAACGGATAGAACCGGTTTAAACCGGATAAAACCGGATTGAACCAGTTTAAACCGGTTTAAACCAGATAGAAATGGATAGAACTGGTTTAAACTGGATAAAACCGGATTGAACCGGTTTGAACTGGTCTAAACCAGATAAAACCGGATTGAACTGGTTTCAAACCGTTTAAACCGGATAAAACAAGATTGAACCGGTTTAAACCGGATAAAACCGGATTGAACCAGCTTAAACCGGTTTAAACTGGATAAAACCGGATTGAACCGGTTTAAAATGGTTTCACCCATATAGAACCGGATAGAACCGGTTTAAACTGGATAAAACCGGATTGAACTGGCTTAAACCGGTTTAAACCGGATAAAACCTGATTGAACCAGTTTAAACCGGATAAAACCGGATTGAACCGGCTTAAACCGGTTTAAACCGGATAAGACCGGATTGAACCGGTTCAAACAGGTTTAATCCGGATAAAACCAGAATGAACTGGTTTAAACCGGTTTAAAACGGATAGAACCGGATAGAAACGGTATAAACCGGATAAAACCGGATTGAACCGCTGTAAACCGGTTGAAACCGGATAAAAACGGATTGAAAGGGTTTAAACCGGTTTAAACAGGATAAAACCGGATTGAACTGGTTTAATCCAGTTAAAGCAGGATAGAACAGGATAGAAACAGTTTAATCCGATTTAAAAAGGATAGAACCGGATAGAACCTGTCTAAACGAGATAAAACCGGATTGAACCGGTTTAAACCGATTAAAACCGGTTTGAACTGGTTTAAACCGGTCTAAACCGGATAAAACCGGTTTCAACAGGATAAAACCAGATTGAACCGGTTTAAACCAGATAAAACCGGATTGAACCGGTTCAAACCGGTTTAAACCGGATAAAACCGGAGTGAACTGGTTTATACCGGATAAAAACGGATTGAACCGGTTTAAACCGGATAAAACCGGATTGAACCGTTTCAAACCGGTTTTAAACGGATAAAACCGGAATGAACCGTTTTAAACCGGATAAAACCGGATTGAAACGTTTTAAAGCGGTTTAAACCGGATAAAACCAGATTGAACCAGTTTAAGCCGATTAAAACCGGTTTGAACTGGTTTAAACCGGTCTAAACCGGATAAAACCGGTTTCAACAGGATAAAACCAGATTGAACCGGTTTAAACCAGATAAAACCGGATTGAACCGGTTCAAACCGGTTGAAACTGGATAAAACCGGAGTGAACTGGTTTAAACCGGATAAAAACGGATTGAACCGGTTTAAACCGGATAAAACCGGATTGAACCGTTTTAAACCGGTTTTAAACGGATAAAACCGGAATGAACCGTTTTAAACCGGATAAAACCGGATTGAAACGTTTCAAAACGGTTTTAACCGGATAAAACCGGAATGAACCGGTTTAAACTGGATAAAATCGGATTGAACCGGTTTAAACCGGATAAAACCGGATTGAACTGGTTTAAACTGGTTTCAACCGGATAGAACCGGATAGAACCGGTTTAAACTGGATAAAACCGGATTGAACCGGTTTAAACCGGTTTAAACCGGATAAAACCGGATTGAACTGGTTTAAACCGGATAAAACCGGATTGAACCGGTTTAAACCGGTTTCAACTGGATAGAACTGGATAGAACCGGTTAAAACCGGATAAAACCGGATTGAAGTGGTTTAAAACGGTGAAAACCGGATAAAATCAGATTGAAACGGTTTAAACTGGATTGATCCGGCTTAAACCGGATAAAACCGAAATGAACTGGTTTAAACTGGTTTAAACCGGAAAAAACGGATTGAACCGGTTTAAAATGGATAAA
Source organism: Cynocephalus volans (assembly GCF_027409185.1). Taxonomy (NCBI): domain Eukaryota; kingdom Metazoa; phylum Chordata; class Mammalia; order Dermoptera; family Cynocephalidae; genus Cynocephalus; species Cynocephalus volans. The sequence continues at coordinate 157,639 of NW_026902447.1, forward strand.
ACCGGATAGAACCGGTTTACTCCGGTTTAAACCAGATAAAAACCGATTGAACCGGTTTAAACTGGTTTAAAGGGGATAAAACCGGATTGAACTGGATTAAACCAGTTTATACTGGATAAACCGGATTGAATCGGTTAAAACCGGTTTAAACTGGATAAAACCAGACTGAACCGGTTTAAACCGGTTTCAACCGGATAGAACCGGATAGAACCGGTTTAAACCGGATAAAAACGGATTGAAGCGGTTTAAACCGGTTCAAACCGGATAAAACCAGATTGAAACGGTTTAAACCGGATTGAACCGGTTTAAACCGGATAAAACCGGAATGAACTGGTTTAAACTGGTTTAAACCGGAAAAAACGGATTGAACCGGTTTAAACCGGTTTAAACCGGATAAAACCAGATTGTACCGGTTTAAACCGGATAAAAACGGATAGAACCGGTTTAAACCGGTTTAAACCAGATTGAACCGGATAGAACCGGTTTAAACCGTTTAAAACTGGATTGAACTGGTTTAAACCGGTTTAAACCGGTTCAAACCGGATGAAACCGGAATGAACCGGTTTAAACCGTATAAAACCGGATTGAACCGGTTTAAACCGGTTTCAACAGGATAGAACCAGATAGAACCGGTTTAAACTGGATAAAAGCGGATTGAACCGGTTAAAGCCGGTTAAAACCGGAGAAAACCGGGTGGAACCGGCTTAAACCGGTTTAAACCGGAGAAAACCATATTGAACTGGTTGTAACCGGTTTAAACCGAATATAAACGGATTGAAGCAGTTTAAACCGGTTTAAAACTGATAAAACCGGAATGTACCGGCCTAAACATGTTTAAACCCGATAGGACTGGTTTAAACCGGATAAAACCGGATTGAACTGGATTAAACTGGTTTAAACCGGATAGAACTGGTTTAAACTGGATAAAACCGATTGAACCGGTTTAAACCGGTTTAAACCGGATAAAACCAGATTGAACCGGTTTTAACCGGAGAAAACCGGATTGAACTGGTTTAAACCGGTTTCAACCAGATAGAACCGGATAGAACCGGTTTAAACTGGATAAAACCGGATTGAACCAGCTTAAACCGGTTTAAACCGGATAAAACCGGATTGAACCGGTACAAACCGGTTTAAACCGGATAAAACCGGAGTGAACTGGTTTAAACCGGATAAAACCGGATTGAACCGGTTCAAACCAGTTTAAACCGGATAAAAACGGAATGAACTGGTTTAAACCGGATAAAATCGGACTGAACCAGTTTAAACCGGATAAAACCGGATCGAACCGTTTCAAACCGGTTTTAACCGGATAAAACCGGAATGAACCGGTTTAAACCGGATAAAACCGGATTGAACCGGTTTAAACCGGATAAAACCGGATCGAACCGTTTCAAACTGGTTTCAACCAGATAGAACCGGATAGAACCGGTTTAAACTGGATAAAACCGGATTGAACCGGCTGAAACCGAATAAAACCGGATTGAACCGGTTCAAACTGGTTTAAACCGGATAAAACCGGATAAAACCGTTTTAAAGCGGTCTAAACTGGATAAAACCAGATTGAACCGGTTTAAGCTGATTAAAACCGGATTGAACTGGTTTAAACTGGTCTAAAGCGGATAAAACCGGTTTGAACCGGATAAAACCGGATTGAACCGGTTTAAACTGGTTTCAACCGGATAGAACCGGATAGAACCGGTTTAAACTGGATAAAACCGGATTGAACCAGCTTAAACCGGTTTAAACAGGATTAAACCGGTTTAATCCGGATAAAACCGGATTGAACCGGCTTAAACCGGTTTAAACCGGGTAAAACCGGATTGAACCGGTTCATACCGTTTTAAACCGGATAAAACCGGAATGAACTGGTTTAAACCGGTTTAAAACGGATAGAATTGGAGAGAAACGGTTTTAACCGGATAAAACCGGATTGAACCGGTGTAAACCAGTTGAAACCGGATAAAAACGGATTGAAAGGGTTTAAACCGGTTTAAACTGGATAAAACTGGAATGAACCGGCTTAAACCGGTTGAAACCGGATAAAACCAGACTGAACCGGTTTAAACTGGATAAAACCGGATTGAACCGGTTTGAACTGGTCTAAACCAGATAAAACCGGATTGAACTGGTTTCAACCGGTTTAAACCGGATAAAACAAAATTGAACCGGTTTAAACCGGATAAAACCCGATTGAACAGGCTTAAACTGGTATAAACAGCATAGAACCGGTTTCAACCGGATAAAACCGGATTGAACCGGTTTAAACCGGTTGAAACCGGATAAAACCAGACTGAACCGGTTTAAACTGGATAAAACCGGATTGAACCGGTTTGAACTGGTCTAAACCAGATAAAACCGGATTGAACTGGTTTCAACAGGTTTAAACCGGATAAAACAAGATTGAACCGGTTTAAACGGGATAAAACCAGATTGAACCAGCTTAAACCGGTTTAAACCGGATAAAACTGGATTGAACCGGTTTAAACTGGTTTCAACCGGATAGAACCGGATAGAACCGGTTCAAACTGGATAAAACCGGATTGAACCGGCTTAAACCGGTTTAAACCGGATAAAACCAGATTGAACCGGTTTAAACTGGATAAAACCGGATTGAGCCGGCTTAAACCGGTTTAAACCTGATAAAACCGGATTGAACCGGTTCAAACAGGTTTAAACTGGATAAAACCGGATTGAACCAGTTTAAACTGGTTTCAACCAGGTAGAACCGGATAGAACCGGTTTAAACTGGATAACACCGGAATGAACCGGCTTAAACAGGTCTAAACCGGATAAAACCCAATTGAACAGGCTTAAACTGGTATAAACAGCATAGAACCGGTTTAAACCGGATAAAACCGGATTGAACCGTTTTAAACCGGTTTAAACCGGATAAAACCAGACTGAACCGGTTTAAACCGGATAAAACCGGATTGAACCGTTTTAAACCGGTTTAAACCGGATAAAACCAGATTGATCCGGTTTAAACCGGATAAAACCAGATTGAACCGGTTTAAACCGGATAAAACCGGATTGAACCGGCTTAAACCGGTTTAAACCGGTTAAAACCGGATTGAACTGGTTTAAACCGGTTTCAATTGGATAGAACCGGATAGAACCGATTTAAACTGGATAAAACCGGATTTTACCGGCTTAAACCGGGTTAACCGGATAAAACCGGATTGAACGGGTTCAAACAGTTTTAAACCGGATTGAACCGGTTCAAACAGTTTTAAACCGGATAAAACCGGATTGAACCGGTTCAAACCGGTTCAAACCGGATAAAACCGGAATGAACCGGTTTAAACCGGATAAAACCGGAATGAACCGGTTCAAACCGGAGAAAACCGGATTGAACCGGTTCAAACCGGAGAAAACCGGATTGAACCGGTTTAAACCGGATAAAACCGGATTGAACCGGTTCAAACCGGAGAAAACCGGATTCAACCGGTTCAAATCGGATAAAACCGGAATGAACTGGTTTAAACCGGATAAAACCGGATTGAACTGGTTTAAACCGGATAAAACCAGATTGAACCGGTTTAAACCTGTTTCAACCGGATAAAACTGGATAGAATTGGTTTAAACCGGATAAAACCGGATTGAACCGGTTCAAACCGGTTTAAACCGGATAAAACCGGAATGAACCGGTTCAAACCGGTTTAAACCGGATAAAACCGGATTGAACCGGTTTAAACCGGATAAAACTGGATTGAACCGGTTCAAACCGGTTTAAACCGGATAAAACCAGATTGAACCGGTTTAAACCGGATAAAACAGGATTCAACCAGCTTAAACCGGTTTCTACCGGATAAAAACGGATTGAAACGGTTTAAACCAGTTTCAACCAGATATAACCGGATAGAACCAGTTTAAACTGGATAAAACCGGATTTTACCGAGTTAAAAAGGTTTAAACCGGATAAAACCGGATTGAACCGGTTCAAACCGGATAAAACCGGAATGAAACGGTTCAAACCAGATAAAACCGGATTGAATCGTTATAAACCGGATAAAACCGGATTGAACCAGTTTAAACCGGTTTCAACCGGATAGAACCGGTTTAAACTGGATAAAACCGGATTGAACCGGCTTAAACCAGTTAAAACCGGATAAAATCGGATTGAACCGGTTCAAACCGGTTTAAACCGCATAAAACGAGATTGAACCGGTTTAAACCGGATAAAACCGGATTGAACCGGCTTAAACTGGTTTAAACCTGATAAAACGGGACTGAACAGGATTAACCCGGTTTCAACCAGATAGAACCGGATAGAACCAGTTTAAACTGGATAAAACCGGATTTTCCCGGCTTAAACCGCTTTAAACCGGATATAACCGGATTGAACCGGTTTAAACCGGTTTCAATCGGATAGAACCGGATAGAACCGGTTTAAACTCGATAAAACTGGATTTTACCGGCTTAATCCGGTTTATACCGGATAAAACCGGATTGAATGGGTTCAAACAGGTTTAAACCAGATAAAACCGGATTGAACCGGTTTAAACCGGATAAAACGGGACTGAACCGAATTAACCCGGTTTCATCCGGATAGAACCGGATAGAACCAGTTTAAACTGGAAAAAACGGATTTAACCAGCTTAAACCAGTTTAAACTGGATAAAACCGGATTGGACCGGTTCAAACCGGATTATACCGGATAAAACCGGATTGGACCGGTTTAAACCGGATAGAACCGGATTAAAGCGGTTCAAACAGGATAAAACCGGAATGAACCTGTTTAAACCGGATAGAACCGGATTGAACCGGTTTAAACCGGTTTCAACCGGATAGAACCGGATAGAACCGGTTTAAAATGGATAAAACCGGATTGAACCGGCTTAAAACGGTTTAAACCGGATAAAACCGGATTGAACCGGTTTAAACCGGTTTCAATTGGATAGAACCGGATAGAACCGATTTAAACTGGATAAAATCGGATTTTACCGGCTTAAACCGGTTTAAACCGGATAAAACCGGATTGAACCGGTTCAAAAGGTTTAAACCGGATAAAACCGGATTGAACCGGTTCAAACCGGTTTAAACCGGATAAAACCGGAATGAACTGGTTTAAACGGGATAAAACCGGATTGAACCGGTTTAAACCGGATAAAACCGGATTGAACCGGTTCAAACCGGTTTCAACCGGATAGAACCGGATAGAACCGGTTTAAACTGGATAAAACCGGATTTTATCGGATTAAACCGGATAAAACCGGATTGAACCGGTTTAAACCGGTTTCAGCCGGATAGAACCGGATAGAATCAGTTTAAACTGGATAAAACCGGATTTTACCGGCTTAAACCGGTTTAAACCGGATAGAACCGGATTGAACCGGTTTAAACCGGATAATACCTGATTGGACCGGTTCAAACCGGATAAAACCGGATTGAACCGGTTCAAACTGGATAAAACCGGATTGGACCGGTTCACACCAGATAAAACCGGATTGAATCGGTTCAAACCAGATAAAACCAGATTGAACCAGTTTAAACCGGATAAAATCGGATTGAACCGGCTTAAACCGGTTTAAACGTGATAAACCCGGATTGAACCGGTTTAAACCGGTATCAATCGGATAGAACCAGATAGAACCGGTTTAAACTGGATAAAACCGGATTTTACCGGCTTAAACCGGTTTAAACCGCATAAAACCGGATTGAATGGGTTCAAACTGGTTTAAACCGGATTAAACCGGATTGAAGCGGTTCAAACCGGATAAAACCGGATTGAACCGGTTCAAACCGGATAAAACCGGATTAAAGCGGTTCAAACCGGATAAAACCGGAATGAACCTGTTTAAACCGGATAAAACCGGATTTAACCGGTTCAAACCGGATAAAACCGGATTGAACCGGTTCAAACGGGATAAAACCGGAATGAACCGGTTTAAACCGGATAAAACCGGATTGAACCGGTTTCAACCGGTTTCAACCGGATAGAACCGGATAAAACCGGTTTAAAATGGATAAAACCGGATTGAACCGGCTTAAACCGGTTTAAAGCGCATAAAACCGGATTGAACGTGTTCAAACAGGTTTAAACCGGATAAAACCGGATTGAACCAGTTCAAACCGGATAAAACCGGATTGAACGGGTTCAAACAGGTTTAAACCGGATAAAACCGGATTGAAGTGGTTCAAACCGGATAAAACCGGGTTGAACCGGTTCATACCGGATAAAACCGGATTGAACAGGTTCAAACCGGATAAAACCGGATTGAACCGGTTCAAACCGGATAAAACCGAATTGAACCTGTTCAAACAGGTTTAAACCGGATAAAACCGGATTGAACCGGTTCAAACTGGTTTAAACCGGATAAAACCGGAGTGAACTGGTTTAAACCGGATAAAAACGGATCGAACCAGTTTAAACCGGATAAAACCGGATAGAACCGTTTCAAACCGGTTTTAAACGGATAAAACCGGAATGAACCGTTTTAAACCGGATAAAACCGGATTGAAACGTTTCAAACCGGTTTTAACCGGATAAAACCGGAATGAACCGGTATAACCGGATAAAATCAGATTGAAACGGTTTAAACCGGATTGATCCGGCTTAAACCGGATAAAACCGGAATGAACTGGTTGAAACCGGTTTAAACCGGAAAAAACGGACTGAACCAGTTTAAAATGGATAAAACCGGATAGAACCGGTTTAATCCGGTTTAATCCGGATAAAACCGGATTGAGCCGGTACAAACCGGTTTAAACCGGATAAAACCGGAGTGAACTGGTTTAAACCGGATAAAACCGGATTGAACCGGTTCAAACCAGTTTAAACCGGATAAAACCGGAATGAACTGGTTTAAACCGGATAAAATCGGACTGAACCAGTTTAAACCGGATAAAACCGGATCGAACCGTTTCAGACCGGTTTTAACCGGATAAAACCGGAATGAACCGGTTTAAACCGAATAAAACCGGATTGAACCGGTTTAAACCGGATAAAAGAGGATTGAACCGGTTTAAACTGGTTTCAACCAGATAGAACTGGATAGAACCGGTTTAAACTGGTTAAAACCGGATTGAACCGGCTTAAACCGGTTTAAACCGGATTGAACCGGTTTAAACCGGATAAAACCGGATTGAACCGGTTCAAACTGGTTTAAACTGGATAAAACCGGATAAAACCGTTTTAAAGCGGTTTAAACTGGATAAAACCAGATTGAACCGGTTTAAGCTGATTAAAACCGGATTGAACTGGTTTAAACTGGTCTAAACTGGATAAAACCGGTTTAAACCGGATAAAACCGGATTGAACCGGTTTAAACTGGTTTCAACCGGATAGAACCGGATAGAACCGGTTTAAACTGGATAAAACCGGATTGAACCGGCTTAAACCGCATAAAACCGGAATAAACTGGTTTAAACCGGTTTAAACCGGAAAAAACGGATTGAACCGGTTTAAAATGGATAAAACCGGATTGATCCGGCTTAAACCTGTTTAAACTGGATAGAGCCGGTTTAAACCGGTATCCGGTTTAAACCGGATAAAACCGGAATCAACTGGTTTAAACCGGTTTAAAACGGATAGAAGTGGAGAGAAACGGTTTTAACCGGATAAAACCGGATTGAACCGGTGTAAACTGGTTGAAACCGGATAAAAACGGATTGAAAGGGTTTAAACCGGTTTAAACTGGATAAAAGTGGAATGAACCGGCTTAAACAGGTCTAAACCGGATAAAACCCGATTGAACAGGTTTAAACTGGATAAAACCGGATTGACCCAGTTTAAACCGGTTTAAACCGGATAAAACCGGATTGACCCAGTTTAAACCGGTTTAAACCGGATAAAACCGGATTGAACCAGTTCAAACCCGTTTAAATCAGATAGAAAAGGATAGAACCGGTTTAAACCGGATAAAACCGATTGAACTGGTTTAATCCAGTTAAAACAGGATAGAACAGGATAGAACCAGTTTAATCCGATTTAAAAAGGATAGAACCGGATAGAACCGGTCTAAATGAGATAAAACCGGATTGAACCGGTTGAAACCGGTTTAAACCGGATAAAACCGGATTTAACCGGTTCAAACTGGTTTAAACCGGATAAAACCAGATTGAACCAGTTTAAGCCGATTAAAACCGGATTGAACTGGTTTAAACCGGTCTAAACCGGATAAAACCAGTTTAAACCGGATAAAACCAGATTGAACCGGTTTAAACCAGATAAAACCGGATTGAACCGGTTCAAACCGGTTTAAACCGGATAAAACCGGAGTGAAATGGTTTAAACCGGATAAAAACGGATTGAACCGGTTAAACCGGATAAAACCGGATTGAACCCTTTCAAACCGGTTTTAAACGGATAAAACCGGAATCAACCGGTTTAAACCGGATAAAACCGGATTGAAACGTTTCAAACCGGTTTTAACAGGATAAAACCGGAATGAACCGGTTTAAACCGGATAAAACCGGATTGAAACGGTTGAAACCGGATAAAACCGGATTGAACCGTTTCAAAGCGGTTTTAACAGGATAAAACCGGAATGAACCGGTTTAAACCGGATAAAACCGGATTGAACCGGTTGAAACCGGATAAAACCGGATTGAACCGGTTTAAACTGGTTTCAACTGGATAGAACCGGATAGAACCGGTTTAAACTGGATAAAACCAGATTGAACCGGCTTAAACCGGTTTAAACCGGATAAAACCGGATTGAACCGGTTCAAACTGGATAGAACCGGATAGAACCGGTTTAAACCGGATAAAACCGGATTGAACCGGTTTAAACCGGTTTAAACAGGATAAAACCGGATTGAACTGGTTTAAAGCGGATAAAACCGGATTGAACTGGTTTAAACCGGTTTCAACCGGATAGAACTGTATAGAACCAGTTTAAACCGGATAAAACCGGATTGAAGCGGTTTAAACCGGTTAAAACCGGATAAAACCAGATTGAAACGGTTTAAACCGGATTGAACCGGCTTAAACCGAATAAAACCGGAATGAACTGGTTTAAACCGGGTTAAACCGGAAAAAACGGATTGAACCGGTTTAAACTGGATAAAACCGGATAGAACCGGTTTAATCCGGTTTAAACCAGATAAAAACCGATTGAACCGGTTTAAACCGGTTTAAACCGAATAAAACCGGATTGAACCGGTTTAAACCGGTTTAAACCGGATAGAACCGGTTTAAACCGGATAAAATCGGATTGAACCAGTTTAAACCGGTTTAAACCGGATAAAACCGGATTGATCCGGTTTAAACCGGATAAAACCGGATTGAACCGGTCTAAACCGGCTTAAACCAGATAGAACCGGATAGAACCGGTTTAAACCGGATAGAATCGGATAGAACCGGTTTAAAGCGGATAAAACCGGATGGAACTGGTTTAAACCGCTTTAAAACGGATAGAACCGGATAGAAACGGTATAAACCAGATAAAACCGGATTGAACCGCTGTAAACCAGATGAAACCGGATAAAAACGGATTGAAAGGGTTTAAACCGGTTTAAACAGGATAAAACCGGATTGAACTGGTTTAATCCAGTTAAAACAGGATAGAACAGGACAGAAACAGTTTAATCCGATTTAAAAAGGATAGAACCGGATAGAACCGGTTTAAACGAGATAAAACCGGATTGAACCGGTTTAAACCGGTTTAAACCGGATAAAACCTGATTGAACTGGTTCAAACTGGTTTAAACCGGATAAAACCGGATTAAACCGTTTTAAAGCGGTTTAAACCGGATAAAACCGGATTAAACCGTTTTAAAGCGGTTTAAACCGGATAAAACCGGATTAAACTGTTTTAAAGCGGTTTAAACCGGATAAAACCAGATTGAACCAGTTTAAGCCGATTAAAACCGGATTGAACTGGTTTAAACCGGTCTAAACCGGATAAAACCGGTTTCAACAGGATAAAACCAGATTGAATCGGTTTAAACCAGATAAAACCGGATTGAACCGGTTCAAACCGGTTTAAACCGGATAAAACCGGAGTGAACTGGTTTAAACCGGATAAAAATGGATCGAACCGTTTTAAACCGGATAAAACCGGATTGAAACGTTTCAAACCGGTTTTAACCGGATAAAACCGGAATGAACCGGTTTAAACCGGATAAAATCGGATTGAATCTGTTTAAACCGGATAAAACCGGATTGAACCGGTTTAAACTGGTTTCAACCGGATAGAACCGGATAGAACCGGTTTAAACTGGATAAAACCGGATTGAACCGGCTTAAACCGGTTTAAACCGGATAAAACCGGATTGAACTGGTTTAAACCGGATAAAACCGGATTGAACCGGTTTAAACCGGTTTCTACCGGATAGAACTGGATAGAACCTGTTTAAACCGGATAAAACCGGATTGAAGCGGTTTAAACCGGTTTAAACCAAATATAAACGGATTGAAGCAGTTTAAACCGGTTTAAACCGGATAAAACCAGATTGTACCGGTTTAAACCGGATAAAAATGGATAGAACCGGTTTAAACCGGTTTAAACCAGATTGAACGGGATAGAAACGTTTTAAACCGTTTAAAACCGGATTGAACTGGTTTAAACCGGTTTAAACCGGTTCAAACCGGATGAAACCGGAATGAACCTGTTTAAACCGTATAAAACCGGATTGAACCGGTTTAAACCGGATAAAACCGGAATGAACTGGTTTAAACCTGTTTAAACCGGAAAAAACGGATTGAACCGGTTTAAACCGGATAACACCGGATTGAACCGGTTTAAACTGGTTTCAACTGGATAGAACCGGATAGAACCGGTTTAAACTGGATAAAACCGGATTGAACCGGCTTAAACCGGTTTAAACCGGATAAAACCGGATTGAACCGGTTCAAACTGGTTTAAACCGGATTGAACCAGCTTAAACCGGTTTAAAGAGAATTAAACCGGTTTAAACCGGATAAAACCGGATTGAACTGGCTTAAACCGGTTTATACCGGATAAAACCGGATTGAACCGGTTTAAACCGGTTTAAACCGGATAAAACAGGAATGAACTGGTTTAAACCGGTTTAAAACGGATAGAAGTGGATAGAAACGGTTTAAACCGGATAAAACCGGATTGAACCGGTGTAAACCAGTTGAAACCGGATAAAACCGGATTGAACCGGCTTAAACCGGTTTAAACCGGATAAAACCGGAATGAACTGTTTTAAACCAGTTTAAAACGGATAGAACCGGTTTAAACCGGATAAAACCGGATTGAACCAGTTTAAACCGGTTTAAACCAGATAGAAATGGATAGAACTGGTTTAAACTGGATAAAACCGGATTGAACCAGTTTGAACTGGTCTAAACCAGATAAAACCGGATTGAACTGGTTTAAACCGGTCTAAACCGGATAAAACCGGTTTCAACAGGATAAAACCAGATTGAACCGGTTCAAACCAGATAAAACCGGATTGAACCGGTTCAAACTGGTTTAAACCGGATAAAACCGGAGTGAACTGGTTTAAACCGGATAAAAACGGATCGAACCAGTTTAAACCGGATAAAACCGGATAGAACCTTTTCAAACCGGTTTTAAACGGATAAAACCGGAATGAACCGTTTTAAACCGGATAAAACCGGATTGAAACGTTTCAAACCGGTTTTAACCGGATAAAACCGGAATGAACTGGTTTAAACCGGATAAAATCGGACTGAATCGGTTTAAACCGGATAAAACCGGATTGAACCGGTTTAAACTGGTTTCAACCGGATAGAACCGGAGAGAACCGGTTTAAACTGGATAAAACCGGATTGAACCGGCTTAAACCGGTTTAAACCGGATAAAACCGGATTGAACTGGTTCAAACCGGATAGAACTGGATAGAACCGGTTTAAACCGGATAAAACCGCATTGAACCGGTTTAAACCGGATAAAACCGGATTGAACTGGTTTAAACCGGATAAAACCGGACTGAACCGGTTTAAACCGGTTTCTACCGGATAGAACTGGATAGAACCGGTTTAAACCGGATAAAACCGGATTGAAGCAGTTTAAACCGGTTTAAACCGGATAAAATCAGATTGAAACGGTTTAAACCGGATTGATCCGGCTTAAACGGGATAAAACCGGAATGAACTGGTTGAAACCGGTTTAAACCGGAAAAAACGGATTGAACCGGTTTAAACCGGTTTCAACCGGATAGAACCAGATAGAACCGGTTTAAACTGGATAAAAGCGGATTGAACCTGTTAAAGCCGGTTAAAACCGGAGAAAACCGGGTGGAACCGGCTTAAACCGGTTTAAACCGGAGAAAACCGGATTGAACCGGTTGTAACCGGTTTAAACCAAATATAAACGGATTGAAGCAGTTTAAACCGGTTTAAAACTGATAAAACCGGAATGCACCGGCCTAAACCTGTTTAAACCCGATAGGACCGGTTTAAACCGGATAAAACCGGATTGAACTGGATTAAACTGGTTTAAACCGGATAGAACTGGTTTAAACTGGATAAAACCGATTGAACCAGTTTAAACCGGTTTAAACCGGATAAAACCAGATTGAACCGGTTTTAACCTGAGAAAACCGGATTGAACTGGTTTAAACCGGTTTCAACCAGATAGAACCGGATAGAACCGGTTTAAACTGGATAAAACCGGATTGAACCAGCTTAAACCGGTTTAAACCAGATAAAACCGGATTGAACCGGTACAAACCGGTTTAAACCGGATAAAACCGGAGTGAACTGGTTTAAACCGGATAAAACCGGATTGAACCGGTTCAAACCAGTTTAAACCGGATAAATCCGGAATGAACGGGTTTAAACCGGATAAAAGCGGACTGAAACAGTTTAAACCGGATAAAACCGGATCGAACCGTTTCAAACCGGTTTTAACCAGATAAAACCGGAATGAACCGGTTTAAACTGCATAAAACCGGATTGAACCGGTTTAAACCGTATAAAACCGGATTGAACCGGTTTAAACTGGTTTCAACCAGATAGAACCAGATAGAACCGGTTTAAACTGGATAAAACCGGATTGAACCGGCTTAAACCGGTTTAAACCGGATTGAACCGGATAGAACCGGTTTAAACTGGATAAAAACGGATTGAAGCGGTTTAAACCGTTTCAAACCGGATAAAACCAGATTGAAACGGTTTAAACCGGATTGAACCAGTTTAAACCGGATAATACCGGAATGAACTGGTTTAAACCTGTTTAAACCGGAAAAAACGGATTGAACCGGTTTAAACTGGATAAAACCGATTGAACCGGTTTAAACCGGTTTAAACCGGATAAAACCAGATTGTACCGGTTTAAACCGGATAAAAATGGATAGAACCGGTTTAAACCGGTTTAAACCAGATTGAACCGGATAGAACCGGTTTAAACCGTTTAAAACCGGATTGAACTGGTTTAAACCGGTTTAAACCGGTTCAAACCGGATGAAACCGGAATGAACCGGTTTAAACTGGATAAAAATGGATAGAACCGGTTTAAACCGGTTTAAACCAGATTGAACCGGATAGAACCGGTTTAAACCGTTTAAAACCGGATTGAACCGGTTTAAACCGGATAAAACCGGATAGAACCGGTTTAAACTGGTTTCAACCGGATAGAACCGGACAGAACCGGTTTAAACTGGGTAAAACCGGATTGAACCGGCTTAAACCGGTTTAAACCGGATAAAACTGGATTGAACCGGTTCAAACTGGTTTAAACCGGATTGAACCAGCTTATACCGGTTTAAAGAGAATTAAACCGGTTTAAACCGGATAAAACCGGATTGAACTGGCTTAAACCGGTTTATACCGGATAAAACCGGATTGAACCGGTTGAAACCGGTTTAAACCGGATAAAACAGGAATGAACTGGTTTAAACAGGTTTAAAACGGATAGAAGTGGATAGAAACGGTTTAAACCGGATAAAACCGGATTGAACCGGTGTAAACCGGTTGAAACCGGATAAAACCGGATTGAACCGGCTTAAACCGGTTTAAACCGGATAAAACCGGAATGAACTGTTTTAAACCGGTTTAAAATGGATAGAACCGGTTTAAACCGGATAAAACCGGATTGAACCAGTTTAAACCGGTTTAAACCAGATAGAAATGGATAGAACTGGTTTAAACTGGATAAAACCGGATTGAACCGGTTTGAACTGGTCTAAACCAGATAAAACCGGATTGAACTGGTTTCAAACGGTTTAAACCGGATAAAACAAGATTGAACCGGTTTAAACCGGATAAAACCGGATTGAACCGGTTTAAAATGGTTTCAACCGGATAGAACCGGATAGAACCGGTTTAAACTGGATATAACCGGATTGAACCGGCTTAAACCGGTTTAAACCGGATAAAACCTGATTGAACCGGTTTAAACCGGATAAAACCGGATTGAACCGGCTTAAACCGGTTTAAACCGGATAAGACCGGATTGAACCGGTTCAAACAGGTTTAAACCGGATAAAACCGGAATGAACTGGTTTAAACCGGTTTAAAACGGATAGAACCGGATAGAAACGGTATAAAGCGGATAAAACCGGATTGAACCGCTGTAAACCGGTTGAAACCGGATAAAAACGGATTGAAAGGGTTTAAACCGGTTTAAACAGGATAAAACCGGATTGAACTGGTTTAATCCAGTTAAAACAGGATAGAACAGGACAGAAACAGTTTAATCCAATTTAAAAAGGATAGAACCGGATAGAACCGGTTTAAACGAGATAAAACCGGATTGAACCGGATTAAACCGGTTTAAACCGGATAAAACCTGATTGAACTGGTTCAAACTGGTTTAAACCGGATAAAATCGGATGAAACCGTTTTAAAGCGGTTTAAACCGGATAAAACCAGATTGAACCAGTTTAAGCCGATTAAAACCGGATTGAACTGGTTTAAACCGGTCTAAACCGGATAAAACCGGTTTCAACAGGATAAAACCAGATTGAACCGGTTTAAACCAGATAAAACCGGATTGAACCGGTTCAAACTAGTTTAAACCGGATAAAACCGGAGTGAACTGGTTTAAACCGGATAAAAACGGATCGAACCAGTTTAAACCGGATAAAACCGGATAGAACCGTTTCAAACCGGTTTTAAACGGATAAAACCGGAATGAACCGTTTTAAACCGGATAAAACCGGATTGAAACGTTTCAAACCGGTTTTAACCGGATAAAACCGGAATGAACCGGTTTAAACCGGATAAAATCGGATTGAATCGGTTTAAACCGGATAAAACCGGATTGAACCGGTTGAAACTGGTTTCAACCGGATAGAACCGGATAGAACCGGTTTAAACTGGATAAAACCGGATTGAACCGGCTTAAACCGGTTTAAACCGGATAAAACCGGATTGAACTGGTTCAAACCGGATAGAACTGGATAGAACCGGTTTAAACCGGATAAAACCGGATTGAACCGGTTTAAACCGGATAAAACCGGATTGAACTGGTTTAAACCAGATAAAACCGGACCGAACCGGTTTAAACCGGTTTCTACCGGATAGAACTGGATAGAACCGGTTTAAACCGGATAAAACCGGATTGAAGCGGTTTAAAGCGGTTTAAACCGGATAAAATCAGATTGAAACGGTTTAAACCGGACTGATCCGGCTTAAACCGGATAAAACCGGAATGAACTGGTTGAAACCGGTTTAAACCGGAAAAAACGGATTGAACCGGTTTAAACCGGTTTCAACCGGATAGAACCAGATAGAACCGGTTTAAACTGGATAAAAGCGGATTGAACCTGTTAAAGCCGGTTAAAACCGGAGAAAACCGGGTGGAACCGGCTTAAACTGGTTTAAACCGGAGAAAACCGGATTGAACCGGTTGTAACCGGTTTAAACCAAATATAAACGGATTGAAGCAGTTTAAACCGGTTTAAAACTGATAAAACCGGAATGAACCGGCCTAAACCTGTTTAAACCCGATAGGACCGGTTTAAACCGGATAAAACCGGATTGAACTGGATTAAACTGGTTTAAACCGGATAGAACTGGTTTAAACTGGATAAAACCGATTGAACCAGTTTAAACCGGTTTAAACCGGATAAAACCAGATTGAACCGGTTTTAACCTGAGAAAACCGGATTGAACTGGTTTAAACCGGTTTCAACCAGATAGAACCGGATAGAACCGGTTTAAACTGGATAAAACCGGATTGAACCAGCTTAAACCGGTTTAAACCAGATAAAACCGGATTGAACCGGTACAAACCGGTTTAAACCGGATAAAACCGGAGTGAACTGGTTTAAACCAGATAAAACCGGATTGAACCGGTTCAAACCAGTTTAAACCGGATAAAACCGGAATGAACTGGTTTAAACCGGATAAAATCGGACTGAACCAGTTTAAACCGGATAAAACCGGATCGAACCGTTTCAAACCGGTTTTATCCAGATAAAACCGGAATGAACTGTTTTAAACCGGTTTAAAATGGATAGAACCGGTTTAAACCGGATAAAACCGGATTGAACCAGTTTAAACCGGTTTAAACCAGATAGAAATGGATAGAACTGGTTTAAACTGGATAAAACCGGATTGAACCGGTTTGAACTGGTCTAAACCAGATAAAACCGGATTGAACTGGTTTCAAACGGTTTAAACCGGATAAAACAAGATTGAACCGGTTTAAACCGGATAAAACCGGATTGAACCGGTTTAAAATGGTTTCAACCGGATAGAACCGGATAGAACCGGTTTAAACTGGATAAAACCGGATTGAACCGGCTTAAACCGGTTTAAACCGGATAAAACCTGATTGAACCGGTTTAAACCGTATAAAACCGGATTGAACCGGCTTAAACCGGTTTAAACCGGATAAGACCGGATTGAACCGGTTCAAACAGGTTTAAACCGGATAAAACCGGAATGAACTGGTTTAAACCGGTTTAAAACGGATAGAACCGGATAGAAACGGTATAAAGCGGATAAAACCGGATTGAACCGCTGTAAACCGGTTGAAACCGGATAAAAACGGATTGAAAGGGTTTAAACCGGTTTAAACAGGATAAAACCGGATTGAACTGGTTTAATCCAGTTAAAACAGGATAGAACAGGACAGAAACAGTTTAATCCAATTTAAAAAGGATAGAACCGGATAGAACCGGTTTAAACGAGATAAAACCGGATTGAACCGGATTAAACCGGTTTAAACCGGATAAAACCTGATTGAACTGGTTCAAACTGGTTTAAACCGGATAAAATCGGATGAAACCGTTTTAAAGCGGTTTAAACCGGATAAAACCAGATTGAACCAGTTTAAGCCGATTAAAACCGGATTGAACTGGTTTAAACCGGTCTAAACCGGATAAAACCGGTTTCAACAGGATAAAACCAGATTGAACCGGTTTAAACCAGATAAAACCGGATTGAACCGGTTCAAACTAGTTTAAACCGGATAAAACCGGAGTGAACTGGTTTAAACCGGATAAAAACGGATCGAACCAGTTTAAACCGGATAAAACCGGATAGAACCGTTTCAAACCGGTTTTAAACGGATAAAACCGGAATGAACCGTTTTAAACCGGATAAAACCGGATTGAAACGTTTCAAACCGGTTTTAACCGGATAAAACCGGAATGAACCGGTTTAAACCGGATAAAATCGGATTGAATCGGTTTAAACCGGATAAAACCGGATTGAACCGGTTGAAACTGGTTTCAACCGGATAGAACCGGATAGAACCGGTTTAAACTGGATAAAACCGGATTGAACCGGCTTAAACCGGTTTAAACCGGATAAAACCGGATTGAACTGGTTCAAACCGGATAGAACTGGATAGAACCGGTTTAAACCGGATAAAACCGGATTGAACCGGTTTAAACCGGATAAAACCGGATTGAACTGGTTTAAACCAGATAAAACCGGACCGAACCGGTTTAAACCGGTTTCTACCGGATAGAACTGGATAGAACCGGTTTAAACCGGATAAAACCGGATTGAAGCGGTTTAAACCGGTTTAAACCGGATAAAATCAGATTGAAACGGTTTAAACCGGATTGATCCGGCTTAAACCGGATAAAACCGGAATGAACTGGTTGAAACCGGTTTAAACCGGAAAAAACGGATTGAACCGGTTTAAACCGGTTTCAACCGGATAGAACCAGATAGAACCGGTTTAAACTGGATAAAAGCGGATTGAACCTGTTAAAGCCGGTTAAAACCGGAGAAAACCGGGTGGAACCGGCTTAAACTGGTTTAAACCGGAGAAAACCGGATTGAACCGGTTGTAACCGGTTTAAACCAAATATAAACGGATTGAAGCAGTTTAAACCGGTTTAAAACTGATAAAACCGGAATGAACCGGCCTAAACCTGTTTAAACCCGATAGGACCGGTTTAAACCGGATAAAACCGGATTGAACTGGATTAAACTGGTTTAAACCGGATAGAACTGGTTTAAACTGGATAAAACCGATTGAACCAGTTTCAACCGGTTTAAACCGGATAAAACCAGATTGAACCGGTTTTAACCTGAGAAAACCGGATTGAACTGGTTTAAACCGGTTTCAACCAGATAGAACCGGATAGAACCGGTTTAAACTGGATAAAACCGGATTGAACCAGCTTAAACCGGTTTAAACCAGATAAAACCGGATTGAACCGGTACAAACCGGTTTAAACCGGATAAAACCGGAGTGAACTGGTTTAAACCAGATAAAACCGGATTGAACCGGTTCAAACCAGTTTAAACCGGATAAAACCGGAATGAACTGGTTTAAACCGGATAAAATCGGACTGAACCAGTTTAAACCGGATAAAACCGGATCGAACCGTTTCAAACCGGTTTTATCCAGATAAAACCGGAATGAACCGGTTTAAACTGGATAAAACCGGATTGAACCGGTTTAAACCGGATAAAACCGGATTGAACCGGTTTAAACTGGTTTCAACCAGATGGAACCAGATAGAACCGGTTTAAACTGGATAAAACCGGATTGAACCGGCTTAAACCGGTTTAGACCAGATTGAACCGGTCTAAACCGGAAAAAACCGGATTGAACCGGTTCAAACTGGTTTAAACCGGATAAAACCGGATAAAACAGTTTTAAAGCGGTTTAAACTGGATAAAACCAGATTGAACCGGTTTAAGCTGATTAAAACCGGATTGATCTGGTTTAAACTGGTCTAAACCGGATAAAACCGGTTTAAACCGGATAAAACCGGATTGAAGCAGTTTAAACCGGTTAAAACCGGATAAAATCAGATTGAAACGGTTTAAACCGGATTGATCCGGCTTAAACAGGATAAAACCGGAATGAACTGGTTGAAACCGGTTTAAACCGGAAAAAACGGACTGAACCGGTTTAAAATGGATAAAACCGGATAGAACCGGTTTAATCCGGTTTAAACCAGATAAAAACCGATTGAACCGGTTTAAACCGGTTTAAAGCGGATAAAACCGGATTGAACCGGATTAAACCAGTTTATACTGGATAAACCGGATTGAATTGGTTAAAACCGGTTTAAACTGGATAAAACCAGATTGAACCGGTTTAAACCGGTTTCAACCGGATAGAACCGGATAGAACCGGTTTAAACCGGATAAAAACGGATTGAAGCGGTTTAAACCGTTTCAAACCGGATAAAACCAGATTGAAACGGTTTAAACCGGATTGAACCGGTTTAAACCGGATAAAACCGGAATGAACTGGTTTAAACCTGTTTAAACCGGAAAAAACGGATTGAACCGGTTTAAACTGGATAAAACCGATTGAACCGGTTTAAACCGGTTTAAACCGGATAAAACCAGATTGAACCGGATAGAACCGGTTTAAACCGTTTAAAACGGATAGAAGTGGATAGAAACGGTTTAAACCGGATAAAACCGGATTGAACCGGTGTAAACCGGTTGAAACCGGATAAAACCGGATTGAACCGGCTTAAACCGGTTTAAACCGGATAAAACCGGAATGAACTGTTTTAAACCAGTTTAAAACGGATAGAACCGGTTTATACCGGATAAAACCGGATTGAACCGGTTGAAACCGGTTTAAACCGGATAAAACAGGAATGAACTGGTTTAAACCGGTTTAAAACGGATAGAAGTGGATAGAAACGGTTTAAACCGGATAAAACCGGAATGAACTGGTTTAAACCGGTTTAAACCGGATAGAACAGGATAGAAACGGTATAAACCGGATAAAACCGGATTGAACCGCTGTAAACCAGTTGAAACCGGATAAAAACGGATTGAAAGGGTTTAAACCGGTTTAAACTGGATAAAACCGGACTGAACCGGTTTAAATCGGTTTAAAGCAGATAAAACCGGATTGAAACGGATTAAACCAGTTTAAACTGGATAAACCGGATTGAATCGGTTAAAACCGGTTTAAACCGGATAAAACCAGATTGAACCGGTTTAAACCGGATCAAACCGGATTGAACCGTATTAAACTGGTTTCAACCGGATAGAACCGGATAGAACCGGTTTAAACCAGATAAAACCGGATTGAAGCGGTTTAAACCGGTTTAAACCGATCGGTTTAAACCGGATAAAACCGGATTGAACCAGTTTAAACCGGTTTAAACCGGATAAAAACGGATTGATCCGGTTTAAACCGGATAAAACCGGATTGAACCGGTTTAAACCGGCTTACACCAGATAGAACCGGATAGAACCGGTTTAAACCGGATAGAACCGGATACAACCGGTTTAAAACGGATAAAACCGGATTGAACTGGTTTAAACCGGATAAAACCGGATTGAACCGGTTTAAACCGGTTTCAACCGGATAGAACCGGATAGAACCGGTTTAAACTGGATAAAACCGGATAGAACCTGTTTAAACTGGTTTAAACTGGAGAAAACCGGATTGAAGAGGTTTAAACTGGATAAAACCGGATTGACCCGGTTTAAACCGGTTTAAACCAGATAAAACCGGATTGAACCGGTTCAAACCCGTTTAAACCGGATAAAACCAAATTGAACCAGTTTAAACCGGATAAAATCAGATTGAACTGGTTTAATACGTATAAAACCGGATTGAACCAGTTTAAACCCTTTTAAACCAGATGGAAACGAATAGAACCGGTTTAAACTGGATAAAACCGGATTGAAATGGTTTAACCGGTTAAAACAGGATAGAACAGGATAGAACCGGTTTAAACCGATTTAAACAGGATAGAACCGGATAGAAACGGTTTAAACGAGATAAAACCGGATTGCAACGGTTTAAACTGGTTTAAACCGGATAAAACCGGATTGAAACGGTTCAAACTGGTTTAAACCGGATAAAACCGGATTAAACCATTTTAAAGCGGTTTAAACCGGATAAAACCAGATTGAACCGGTTAAATCCGATTAAAACCGGATTGAACTGGTTTAAACTGGTCTAAACCGGATAAAACCGGTTTAAACCGATAAAACCAGATTGAACAGGTTTTAAACCGGATAAAACCGGATTGAACCGGTTTAAACTGGATAAAACCGGATTGAACCGGCTTAAACCGGTTTAAACAGGAAAAAAAGGATTGAACCGGTTTAAACGGGATAAAACCGGATAGAACTGGTTTAATCCGGTTTAAAACAGATAAAAACCGATTGAACCGGTTTAAACCGGTTTAAATTGGATAAAACCGGATTGAAGCGGTTTAAACCGGTTTAAACCGACCGGTTTAAACCGGATAAAACCGGATTGAACCAGTTTAAACCGGTTTAAACCGGATAAAAACGGATTGATCCGGTTTAAACCGGATAAAACCGGATTGAACCGGTTTAAACCGGCTTAAACCAGATAGAACCGGATAGAACCGGTTTAAACCGGATAGAACCGGACAGAACCGGTTTAAAACGGATAAAACCGGATTGAACCGGTTTAAACCGGTTTAAAGCGGATAAAACCGGATTGAACCGGTTTAAACCGGATAAAACCGGATTGAACCGGTTTAAACCGGTTTCAACCGAATAGAACCGGATAGAACCGGTTTAAACCGGATAAAACCAGATTGAACAGGTTTAAACCGGATAAAAACTGTTTGAACAGGTTTAAACCAGATAAAAACGTATTGAACCGGTTTAAACCGGTTTAAAACGGATAAAACCGGATTGAACCGGTTCAAACCGGTTTAAACCAGATAGAACAGGTTTAAACCGGATAAAATCAGATTGAACCAGTTTAAAGTGGTTTAAACCGGATAAAACCAGATTGAACCGGTTCAAACCGGTTTCAACCGGATAGAACAGGTTTAAACCAGATAAAAACGGATTGAACCCGTTTAAAGTGGTTTAAACCGGATAAAACCAGATTGAACCGGTCTAAAACCGGATAAAACCGGATAGAACCGGTTTAAACCGGATAAAACCATATTGAACCGGTTTAAACCGGTTTAAACAGGATAGAACCGGTTTAAACTGCATAAAACCGGATTGAACCGGTTTAAACCCATTTAAACCAGATAAAACCGGATTGAACCGTTTTAAACCGGCTTAAATCGGATAAAAACGGATTGAAACGTTTTAAACTGGTTTAAACCGGATAAAACCGGATAGAAACGGGTTAAACCGGTTTAAATCGGATAAAACCGGATTGACCCGGTTTCAAGCGGTTTAAACTGGATAAAAACGGATTGAACTGGTTTAAACTGGTTTAAACCGGATAAAAACGGTTTAAACCGGATAACACCAAATTGAACCAGTTTAAACCGGATAAAACCAGATTGAACCGGTTTAAACCAGATAAAACTGGATTGAACCAGTTTAAACCAAATAGAACCGTATAGAACCGGTTTAAACTGGATAGAACCGGAAAGAACCTGTTTAAACCGGATAAAACCAGATTGAACCGGTTTAAACCAGATAAAACCGGTTTGAATCGGTTTAAACTGGTTTCAACCGGATAGAACCGGATAGAACCGGTTTAAACTGGATTAAACCGGAT
Organism: Cynocephalus volans; assembly: GCF_027409185.1. Classification (NCBI taxonomy): domain Eukaryota; kingdom Metazoa; phylum Chordata; class Mammalia; order Dermoptera; family Cynocephalidae; genus Cynocephalus; species Cynocephalus volans. The sequence goes on from NW_026902447.1 coordinate 180,423, forward strand.
TGAACCGGCTTAAACCGGTTTAAACCGGATAAAACCGGATTGAACCAGCTTAAACCGGTTTAAACCGGATAAAACCGGATTGAATCGGTTCAAACCGGTTTAAACCGGATAAAACCGGAATGAACTGGTTTAAACCGGTTTAAAACGGATAGAACCGGATAGAAACGGTTTAAACGAGATAAAACCGGATTGCACCGGTTTAAACTGGTTTAAACCGGATAAAACCGGATTGAAACGGTTCAAACTGGTTTAAACCGGATAAAACCGGATTAAACCATTTTAAAGCGGTTTAAACCGGATAAAACCAGATTGAACCGGTTAAATCCGATTAAAACCGGATTGAACTGGTTTAAACTGGTCTAAACCGAATAAAACCGGTTTAAACCGATAAAACCAGATTGAACCGGTTTTAAACCGGATAAAACCGGATTGAACCGGTTTAAACCGGATAAAACTGGATTGAACCGGTTTAAACTGGTTTCAACCGGATAGAACTGGTTTAAACTGGATAAAACCGGATTGAACCGGCTTAAACCGGTTTAAACCGGATAAAACCAGATTGAACCGGTTCAAACTGGTTTAAACCGGATCAAACCAGATTGAACCGGTTTAAACCGGATAAAACCGGATTGAACCGGTTCAAACCGGCTAAAATCGGATAAAAACGGATAGAAGCCCTTTAAACTGATTTAAACCAGATAAAACCGGATAGAACTGGGTTAACCCGGTTTAAATCGGATAAAACCGGATTGATCCGGTTTAAACCGGTTTAAACCGGATAAAAACGGATTGAACTGGTTTAAACCGTTTTAAACCGGATAATACCGGATTAAACTTGATAAAACCAAATTGAACCGGTTTAAACCTGATAAAACCGGATTGAACCGGTTTAAACCGGTTAAAATGGGATTGAACTGGTTTAAACCGGTTTAATCCGGATAGAACAGGGCTAAACCGGTTTAATCCGGATAAAACCGGATAGAACCGGTTTAAACAGGATAAAAACAGTTTGAACAGGTTTAAACCGGATAAAAACGGATTGAACTGGTTTAAACTGGATAGAATCGGATAGAACCGGTTTTAACCGGATAGAAACGGATAGAACTGGTTTAAACCGGATAAAACCGGATTGAATAGGTTGAAACCGGATAAAAACTGTTTGAACAGGTTTAAACCGGATAAAAACGGATTGAACCGGTTTAAACCGGTTTAAACCAGATAAAACCGGATTGAAACGGTTCAAACTGGTTTAAACCAGATAGAAGAGGTTTAAACCGGATAAAATCAGATTGAACCAGTTTAAAGTGGTTTAAACCGGATAAAACCAGATTGAACCGGTTCAAACCGGTTTAAACCGGATAGAACAGGTTTAAACCAGATAAAATCAGATTGAACCAGTTTAAAGTGGTTTAAACCGGATAAAACCAGATTGAACCGGTCTAAAACCGGATAAAACCGGATAGAACCGGTTTAAAACGGATAAAACCATATTGACCCGGTTTAAACCGGTTTAAACAGGATAGAACCGGTTTAAACTGCATAAAACCGGATTGAACCGGTTTAAACCCGTTTAAACCAGATAAAACCGGATTGAACCGTTTTAAACCGGCTTAAATCGGATAAAAACGGATTGAAACGGTTTAAACTGGTTTAAACCGGATAAAACCGGATAGAACCGGGTTAAACCGGTTTAAATCGGATAAAACCGGATTGACCCGGTTTCAAGCGGTTTAAACTGGATAAAAACGGATTGAACTGGTTTAAAACGGTTTAAACCGGATAAAAACGGTTTAAACCGGATAAAACCAAATTGAACCAGTTTAAGCCGGATAAAACCAGATTGAACCGGTTTAAACCAGATAAAACCGGTTTGAACCGGTTTAAACTGGTTTCAACCGGATAGAACCGGATAGAACCGGTTTAAACTGGATTAAACCGGATTGAACCGGCTTAAACCGGTTTAAACCGGATAAATCCGGATTGAACCGGCTTAAACCGGTTTAAACCGGATAAAACCGGACTGAACCGGCTTAAACCGGTTTAAACCGGATAAAACCGGATTGAACCTGTTCAAACCGGTTTAAACCGGATAAAACCGTTATGAACTGGTTTAAACCGGTTTAAAATGGGTAGAACCGGATAGAAATGGTTTAATCCGGATAAAACCGGATTGAACTGGTGTAAACCAGTTGAAACCGGATAAAAACGGATTGAAAGGGTTTAAACTGGTTTAAACTGGATAAAACTGGAATGAACCGGCTTAAACAGGTCTAAACCGGATAAAACCCGATTGAACAGGCTTAAACCGGTTTAAACCGCATAAAACCGGATTGAACCGGTTCAAACCGGTTGAAACCGGATAAAACCGGAATGAACTGGTTTAAACCGGTTTAAACCGGATAAAAACGGATTGATCCGGTTTAAACCGGATAAAACCGGATTGACCCGGTTTAAACCGGTTTAAACCGGATAAAACCGGATTGAACCGGTTCAAACCCGTTTAAACCGGATAAAACCAAATTGAACCAGTTTAAACCGGATAAAATCAGATTGAACTGGTTTAAAATGTATAAAACCGGATTGAACCAGTTTAAACCCTTTTAAACCAGATGGAAACGAATAGAACCGGTTTAAACTGGATAAAACCGGATTGAACTGGTTTAACCGGTTAAAACAGGATAGAACAGGATAGAACCGGTTTAAACCGATTTAAACAGGATAGAACCGGATAGAAACGGTTTAAACGAGATAAAACTGGATTGCACCGGTTTAAACTGGTTTAAACCGGATAAAACCGGATTGAAACGGTTCAAACTGGTTTAAACCGGATAAAACCGGATTAAACCATTTTAAAGCGGTTTAAACCGGATAAAACCAGATTGAACCGGTTAAATCCGATTAAAACCGGATTGAACTGGTTTAAACTGGTCTAAACTGGATAAAACCGGTTTAAACCGATAAAACCAGATTGAACCGGTTTTAAACCGGATAAAACCGGATTGAACCGGTTTAAACCGGATAAAACTGGATTGAACCGGTTTAAACTGGTTTCAACCAGATAGAACCGGTTTAAACTGGATAAAACCGGATTGAACCGGCTTAAACCGGTTTAAACAGGATAAAACCAGATTGAACCGGCTTAAACCGGTTTAAACCGGATAAAACCGGATTGAACCGGTTTAAACCGGATAAAATGGGATGGAACCGGTTTAAACCGGTTTAATCTGGATAGAACAGGGCTAAACCGGTTTAATCCGGATAAAACCGGATAGAACCGGTTTAAACCGGATAAAACCAGATTGAACAGGTTTAAACCGGATAAAAACGGATTGAACTGGTTTTAACCGGATAGAAACGGATTGAAACGGTTTAAACCGGTTTAAACCGGATAAAACGGGATTGAACCGGTTTAAACCGGATAAAACCGGATTGAATAGGTTGAAACCGGATAAAAACTGTTTGAACAGGTTTAAACCGGATAAAAACGGATTGAAACGGTTTAAACCGGTTTAAACCGGATAAAACCGGATTGAACCGGTTCAAACCGGTTTAAACCAGATAGAACAGGTTTAAACCGGATAAAACCAGATTGAACCAGTTTAAAGTGGTTTAAACCGGATAAAACCAGATTGAACCGGTTCAAACCGGTTTAAACCGGATAGAACAGGTTTAAACCAGATAAAACCGGATTGAACCAGTTTAAAGTGGTTTAAACCGGATAAAACCAGATTGAACCGGTCTAAAACCGGATAAAACCGGATAGAACCGGTTTAAACCGGATAAAACCATATTGAACCGGTTTAAACCGGTTTAAACAGGATAGAACCGGTTTAAACTGCATAAAACCGGAATGAACCGGTTTAAACTGGATAAAACCGGATTGAACCGTTTCAAACCGGTTTTAACCGGATAAAACCGGAATGGACCGGTTTAAACCGGATAAAACTGGATTGAACCGGTTTAAACCGGATAAAACCAGATTGAACCGGTTTAAACTGGTTTCAACCGGATAGAACCGGATAGAACCGGTTTAAACTGGATAAAACCGGATTGAAACTGCTTAAACCGGTTTAAACCGGATAAAACCGGATTGAACCGGTGCAAACCGGATAGAACCGGATAGAACCGGTTTAAACCGGATAAAACCGGAATGAACTGGTTTAAACCGGTTTAAACAGGAAAAAAAGGATTGAACCGGTTTAAACCGGATAAAACCGGATTGAACCGGTTTAAACCGGTTTAAATCGGATAAAAACGGATTGAAGCGTTTTAAACCGGTTTAAACCAACCGGTTTAAACCGGATAAAACCGGATTGAACCAGTTTAAACCGGTTTAAACCGGATAAAACCGGATTGAACCGGATTAAACCGGCTTACACCAGATAGAACCGGATAGAACCGGTTTAAACCGGATAGAACCGGATAGAACCGGTTTAAAACGGATAAAATCGGATTGAACCGGTTTAAACTGGTTTAAAGCGGATAAAACCGGATTGAACTGGTTTAAACCGGATAAAACCGGATTGAACCGGTTTAAACCGGTTTCAACCGGATAGAACCGGATAGAACCGGTTTAAACTGGATAAAACCGGATTGAACCTGTTTAAACTGGTTTAAACTGGAGAAAACCGGATTGAAGAGGTTTAAACCGGATAAAACCGGATTGACCCGGTTTAAACCGGTTTAAACCGGATAAAACCGGATTGAACCGGTTCAAACCCGTTTAAACCGGATAAAACCAAATTGAACCAGTTTAAACCGGATAAAATCAGATTGAACTGGTTTAAAACGTATAAAACCGGATTGAACCAGTTTAAACCCTTTTAAACCAGATGGAAAGGAATAGAACCGGTTTAAACTGGATAAAACCGGATTGAACTGGTTTAACCGGTTAAAACAGGATAGGACAGGATAGAACCGGTTTAAACCGATTTAAACAGGATAGAACCGGATAGAAACGGTTTAAACGAGATAAAACCGGATTGCACCGGTTTAAACTGGTTTAAACCGGATAAAACCGGATTGAAACGGTTCAAACTGGTTTAAACCGGATAAAACCGGATTAAACCATTTTAAAGCTGTTTAAACCGGATAAAACCAGATTGAACCGGTTAAATCCGATTAAAACCGGATTGAACTGGTTTAAACTGGTCTAAACCGGATAAAACCGGTTTAAACCGATAAAACCAGATTGAACCGGTTTTAAACCGGATAAAACTGGATTGAACCGGTTTAAACCGGATAAAACTGGATTGAACCGGTTTAAACTGGTTTCAACCAGATAGAACCGGTTTAAACTGGATAAAACCGGATTGAACCGGCTTAAACCGGTTTAAACCGGATAAAACCATATTGAACCGGTTTAAACCGGTTTAAACTGGATTGAACCGGTTTAAACCCGTTTAAACCAGATAAAACCGGATTGAACCGTTTTAAACCGGCTTAAATCGGATAAAAACGGATTGAAACGGTTTAAACTGGTTTAAACGGAGAAAACCGGATAGAAACGGGTTAAACTGGTTTAAATCGGATAAAACCGGATTGACCCGGTTTCAAGCGGTTTAAACTGGATAAAAACGGATTGAAATGGTTTAAACCGGTTTAAACCGGATAAAAACGGTTTAAACCGGATAAAATCAAATTGAACCAGTTTAAACCGGATAAAACCAGATTGAACCGGTTTAAACCAGATAAAACCGGATTGAACCAGTTTAAACCAAATAGAACCGTATAGAACCGGTTTAAACAGGATAGAACCGGAAAGAACCTGTTTAAACCGGATAAAACCAGATTGAACCGGTTTAAACCAGATAAAACCGGTTTGAACCGGTTTAAACTGGTTTCAACCGGATAGACCCGGATAGAACCGGTTTAAACTGGATTAAACCGGATTGAACCGGCTTAAACCGGTTTAAACCGGATAAAACCGGATTGAACCAGCTTAAACCGGTTTAAACCGGATAAAACCGGATTGAATCGGTTCAAACCGGTTTAAACCGGATAAAACCGGAATGAACTGGTTTAAACCGGTTTAAAACGGATAGAACCGGATAGAAACGGTTTAAACGAGATAAAACCGGATTAAACCATTTTAAAGCGGTTTAAACCGGATAAAACCAGATTGAACCAGTTAAATCCGATTAAAACCGGATTGAACTGGTTTAAACTGGTCTAAACCGGATAAAACCGGTTTAAACCGATAAAACCAGATTGAACCGGTTTTAAACCGGATAAAACCGGATTGAACCGGTTTAAACCGGATAAAACTGGACTGAACCGTTTTAAACTGGTTACAACCGGATAGAACCGGTTTAAACTGGATAAAACCGGATTGAACCGGCGGAAACCGGTTTACACCGGATAAAAGCAGATTGAACCGGTTCAAACTGGTTTAAACCGGATCAATCCAGATTGAACCGGTTTAAACCGGATAAAACCGGATTGAACCGGTTCAAACCGGCTAAAATCGGATAAAGACGGATAGAAGCCCTTTAAACTGATTTAAACCAGATAAAACCGGATAGAACTGGGTTAACCCGGTTTAAATCGGAAAGAACCGGATTGATCCGGTTTAAACCGGTTTAAACCGATAAAACCAGATTGAACCGGTTTTAAACCGGATAAAACTGGATTGAACCGGTTTAAACCGGATAAAATGGGATTGAACCGGTTTAAAATGGTTTAATCCGGATAGAACAGGGCTAAACCGGTTTAATCCGGATAAAACCGGATAGAACCGGTTTAAACAGGATAAAAACAGATTGAACAGGTTTAAACCGGATAAAAACGGATTGAACTGGTTTAAACTGGATAGAATCGGATAGAACCGGTTTTAACCGGATAGAAACGGATAGAACTGGTTTAAACCGGATAAAACCGGATTGAATAGGTTGAAACCGGATAAAAACTGTTTGAACAGGTTTAAACCGGATAAAAACGGATTGAACCGGTTCAAACTGGTTTAAACCAGATAGAAGAGGTTTAAACCGGATAAAATCAGATTGAACCAGTTTAAAGTGGTTTAAACCGGATAAAACCAGATTGAACCGGTTCAAACCGGTTTAAACCGGATAGAATAGGTTTAAACCAGATAAAATCAGATTGAACCAGTTTAAAGTGGTTTAAAACGGATAAAACCAGATTGAACCGGTCTAAAACCGGATAAAACCGGATAGAACCGGTTTAAACCGGATAAAACCATATTGAACCGGTTTAAACCGGTTTAAACAGGATAGAACCGGTTTAAACTGCATAAAACCGGATTGAACCGGTTTAAACCCGTTTAAACCAGATAAAACCGGATTGAACCGTTTTAAACCGGCTTAAATCGGATAAAAACGGATTGAAACGGTTTAAACTGGTTTAAACCGGATAAAACGGGATAGAACCGGGTTAAACCGGTTTAAATCGGATAAAACCGGATTGACCCGGTTTCAAGCGGTTTAAACTGGATAAAAACGGATTGAACTGGTTTAAAACGGTTTAAACCGGATAAAAACGGTTTAAACCGGATAAAACCAAATTGAACCAGTTTAAGCCGGATAAAACCAGATTGAACCGGTTTAAACCAGATAAAACCGGTTTGAACCGGTTTAAACTGGTTTCAACCGGATAGAACCGGATAGAACCGGTTTAAACTGGATTAAACCGGATTGAACCGGCTTAAACCGGTTTAAACCGGATAAATCCGGATTGAACCGGCTTAAACCGGTTTAAACCGGATAAAAACGGATTGAACCGGCTTAAACCGGTTTAAACCGGATAAAACCGGATTGAAGCTGTTCAAACCGGTTTAAACCGGATAAAACCGGAATGAACTGGTTTAAACCGGTTTAAAACGGATAGAACCGGATAGAAATGGTTTAAACCGGATAAAACCGGATTGAACTGGTGTAAACCGGTTGAAACCGGATAAAAACGGATTGAAAGGGTTTAAACTGGTTTAAACTGGATAAAACTGGAATGAACCGGCTTAAACAGGTCTAAACCGGATAAAACCCGATTGAACAGGCTTAAACCGGTTTAAACCGCATAAAACCGGATTGACCCGGTTCAAACCGGTTGAAACCGGATAAAACTGGAATGAACTGGTTTAAACCGGTTTAAAACGGATAGAACCGGATAGAAACGGTATAAATCGGATAAAACCGGATTGAACCGGTGTAAACCGGTTGAAACTGGATAAAAACGGATTGAAAGGGTTTAAACCGGTTTAAGCTGGATAAAACCGGAATGAACCAGCTTAAACAGGTCTAAACTGGAAAAAACCCGATTGAACAGGCTTAAACTGGTATAAACAGCATAGAACCGGTTTAAACCGCATAAAACCGGATTGAACTGGTCTAAACCGGACAAAACCGGATTGAACTGGTTTCAACCGGTTTAAGCCGGAGAAAACAAGATTGAACCGGTTTAAACCGGATAATACCGGATTGAACCAGCTTAAACCGGTTTAAACCGGATAAAACTGGGTTGAATTGGTTTAAACCGGATGAAATCGGATTGAACAGGTTTAAACCGGTTTAAACCGTATAGAACTGGGTAAAACCGGTTGAAGCCGGATAAAACCGGATTGATCCGGTTTAAACCGGTTTAAACAGGATAAAACCGGACTGAACTGGTTTATACCGGTTTAAACCGGATATAACCGGTTTAAACTGGATAAAACCGGACTGAACCGGTTTAAATCGGTTTAAAGCAGATAAAACTGGATTGAAACGGATTAAACCAGTTTATACTGGATAAACCGGAATGAATCGGTTAAAACCGGTTTAAACCGGATAAAACCACATTGAACCGGTTTAAATCGGATCAAACCGGATTGAACCGTATTAAACCGGTTTCAACCGGATAGAACCGGATAGAACCGGTTTAAACCGGATAAAACCGGATTGAAGCGGTTTAAACCGGTTCAAACCGGATAAAACCAGATTGAAACGGTTTAAACCGGATTGAACCGGCTTAAACCGGATAAAACCGGAATGAACTGGTTTAAACCGGTTTAAACCGGAAAAAACGGAATGAACCGGTTTAAACTGGATAAAACCGGATTGAACCGGCTTAAACCTGTTTAAACTGGATAGAACCGGTTTAAACCGGTATCAGGTTTAAACCGGATAAAACCGGGATGAACCGGCTCAAACCGGTTTAAACCGGACAGAACCAGTTGAAACCCGTTTAAACCGGATAAAACCTGACTGAACCGGTTTAAACCGGTTTCAACCGGATAGAACCGGTTTAAACTGGATAAAACCGGATTGAACCAGTCTAAACCGGTTTAAACTGGAGAAAACCGGATTGAACCGTTTCAAACCGGATAAAACCAAATTGAAACAGTTTAAACCGGATAAAATCAGATTGAACCGGTTTAAAACGGATAAATCGGACTGAAGCAGTTGAAACCCGTTTAAACCAGATGGAAACGGATAGAACCGGTTTAAACCGGATAAAACCGGATTGAACTGGTTTAATCCAGTTAAAACAGGATAGAACAGGATAGAACAAGTTTAATCCGATTTAAAAAGAATAGAACCGGATAGAACCGGTCTAAACGAGATAAAACCGGATTGAACCGGTTCAAACTGGTTTAAACCGGATAAAACCGGATTAAACCGTTTTAAAGCGCTTTAAACCGGATAAAACCAGATTGAACCAGTTTAAGCCGATTAAAACCGGATTGAACTGGTTTAAACCGGTCTAAACCGGATAAAACCGGTTTAAACCGGATAAAACCAGATTGAACCGGTTTAAACCACATAAAACCGGATTGAACCGGTTCAAACCGGTTTAAACCGGATAAAACCGGATTGAACCGTTTCAAACCGGTTTTAAACGGATAAAACCGGAATGAACCGGTTTAAACCGGATAAAACCGGATTGAACCGTTTCAAACCGGTTTTAACCGGATAAAACCGAAATGAACCGGTTTAAACCGGATAAAACTGGATTGAACCTGTTTAAACCGGATAAAACCGGATTGAACCGGCTTAAACTGGTTTCAACCGGATAGAACCGGATAGAACCGGTTTAAACTGGATAAAACCGGATTGAACCTGCTTAAACCGGTTTAAACCGGATAAAACCGGATTGAACCTGTTCAAACCGGATAGAACCGGATAGAACCGGTTTAAACCGGATAAAACCAGATTGAAACGGTTTAAACCGGATTGAACCGGCTTAAACCGGATAAAACCGGAATGAACTGGTTTAAACCGGTTTAAACAGGAAAAAAAGAATTGAACCGGTTTAAACTGGATAAAACCGGATAGAACTGGTTTAATCCGGTTTAAAACAGATAAAAACCGATTGAACCGGTTTAAACCAGTTTAAATCGGATAAAACTGGATTGAAGCGGTTTAAACCGGTTTAAACCGGATAAAAACGGATTGATCCGGTTTAAACCGGATAAAACCGGATTGAACCGGTTTAAACCGGCTTACACCAGATAGAACCGGATAGAACCGGTTTAAACCGGATAGAACCGGATAGAAACGGTTTAAAACGGATAAAACCGGATTGAACCGGTTTAAACCGGTTTAAAGCGGATAAAACCGGATTGAACTGGTTTAAACCGGATAAAACCGGATTGAACCGATTTAAACCGGTTTCAACCGGATAGGACCGGAGAGAACCGGTTTAAACTGGATAAAACCGGATTGAACCTGTTTAAACTGGTTTAAACTGGAGAAAACCGGATTGAAGAGGTTTAAACCGGATAAAACCGGATTGACCCGGTTTAAACCGGTTTAAACCGGATAAAACCAGATTGAACCGGTTCAAACCCGTTTAAACCGGATAAAACCAAATTGAACCAGTTTAAACCGGATAAAATCAGATTGAACTGGTTTAAAAGGTATAAAACCGGATTGAACCAGTTTAAACCCTTTTAAACCAGATGGAAAGGAATAGAACCGGTTTAAACTGGATAAAACCGGATTGAACTGGTTTAACCGGTTAAAACAGGATAGAACAGGATAGAACCGGTTTAAACCGATTTAAACAGGATAGAACCGGATAGAAACGGTTTAAACGAGATAAAACCGGATTGCACCGGTTTAAACAGGTTTAAACCGGATAAAACCGGATTGAAACGGTTCAAACTGGTTTAAACCGGATAAAACCGGATTAAACCATTTTAAAGCGGTTTAAACCGGATAAAACCAGATTGAACCGGTTAAATCCGATTAAAACCGGATTGAACTGGTTTAAACTGGTCTAAACCGGATAAAACCGGTTTAAACCGTATAAAACCAGATTGAACCGGTTTTAAACCGGATAAAACCGGATTGAACCGGTTTAAACCGGATAAAACTGGATTGAACCGGTTTAAACTGGTTTCAACCGGATAGAACCGGTTTAAACTGGATAAAACCGGATTGAACCTGCTTAAACCGGTTTAAACCGGATAAAACCAGATTGAAACGGTTCAAACTGGTTTAAACCGGATCAAACCAGATTGAACCGGTTTAAACCGGATAAAACCGGATTGAACCGGTTCAAACCGGTTTAAACAGGATAGAACCAGATAGAACCAGTTTAAACTGGATAAAACCGGATTGAACCGGTATGAACTCGTATAAACCGGATAAAACCAGATTGAACCGGTTTAAACCGGCTAAAATCGGATAAAAACGGATAGAAGCGGTTTAAACTGATTTAAACCAGATAAAACCGGATAGAACTGGGTTAACCTGGTTTAAATCGGATAAAACCGGATTGATCCGGTTTAAACCGGTTTAAACCGGATAAAAACGGATTGAACTGGTTTAAACCGTTTTAAACCGGATAATACCGGATTAAACTGGATAAAACCAAATTGAACCAGTTTAAACCGGATAAAACCAGATTGAACCGGTTTAAACCGGATAAAACCGGATTGAACCGGCTTAAACCGGTTTAAACCGGATAAAACCGGATTGAACCGGTTTAAACCGGAGAAAATGGGATTGAACCGGTTTAAACCGGTTTAATCTGGATAGAACAGGGCTAAACCGGTTTAATCCGGATAAAACCGGATAGAACCGGTTTAAACCGGATCAAACCAGATTGAACCGGTTTAAACTGGATAAAACCGGACTGAACCGGTTTAAATCGGTTTAAAGCAGATAAAACCGGATTGAAACGGATTAAACCAGTTTAAACTGGATAAACCGGATTGAATCGGTTAAAACCGGTTTAAACCGGATAAAACCAGATTGAACCGGTTTAAACCGGATCAAACCGGATTGAACCGTATTAAACTGGTTTCAACCGGATAGAACCGGATAGAACCGGTTTAAACCGGATAAAACCGGATTGAAGCGGTTTAAACCGGTTTAAACCGATTGGTTTAAACCGGATAAAACCGGATTGAACCAGTTTAAACCGGTTTAAACCGGATAAAAACGGATTGATCCGGTTTAAACCGGATAAAACCGGATTGAACCGGTTTAAACCGGCTTACACCAGATAGAACCGGATAGAACCGGTTTAAACCGGATAGAACCGGATACAACCGGTTTAAAACGGATAAAACCGGATTGAACTGGTTTAAACCGGATAAAACCGGATTGAACCGGTTTAAACCGGTTTCAACCGGATAGAACCGGATAGAACCGGTTTAAACTGGATAAAACCGGATTGAACCTGTTTAAACTGGTTTAAACTGGAGAAAACCGGATTGAAGAGGTTTAAACTGGATAAAACCGGATTGACCCGGTTTAAACCGGTTTAAACCAGATAAAACCGGATTGAACCGGTTCAAACCCGTTTAAACCGGATAAAACCAAATTGAACCAGTTTAAACCGGATAAAATCAGATTGAACTGGTTTAATACGTATAAAACCGGATTGAACCAGTTTAAACCCTTTTAAACCAGATGGAAACGAATAGAACCGGTTTAAACTGGATAAAACCGGATTGAAATGGTTTAACCGGTTAAAACAGGATAGAACAGGATAGAACCGGTTTAAACCGATTTAAACAGGATAGAACCGGATAGAAACGGTTTAAACGAGATAAAACCGGATTGCAATGGTTTAAACTGGTTTAAACCGGATAAAAACGGATTGAAACGGTTCAAACTGGTTTAAACCGGATAAAACCGGATTAAACCATTTTAAAGCGGTTTAAACCGGATAAAACCAGATTGAACCGGTTAAATCCGATTAAAACCGGATTGAACTGGTTTAAACTGGTCTAAACCGGATAAAACCGGTTTAAACCGATAAAACCAGATTGAACCGGTTTTAAACCGGATAAAACCGGATTGAACCGGTTTAAACCGGATAAAACTGGATTGAACCGGTTTAAACTGGTTTCAACCGGATAGAACCGGTTTAAACTGGATAAAACCGGATTGAACCGGCTTAAACCGGTTTAAACAGGAAAAAAAGGATTGAACCGGTTTAAACTGGATAAAACCGGATAGAACTGGTTTAATCCGGTTTAAAACAGATAAAAACCGATTGAACCGGTTTAAACCGGTTTAAATTGGATAAAACCGGATTGAAGCGGTTTAAACCGGTTTAAACCGACCGGTTTAAACCGGATAAAACCGGATTGAACCAGTTTAAACCGGTTTAAACCGGATAAAAACGGATTGATCCGGTTTAAACCGGATAAAACCGGATTGAACCGGTTTAAACCGGCTTAAACCAGATAGAACCGGATAGAACCGGTTTAAACCGGATAGAACCGGACAGAACCGGTTTAAAACGGATAAAACCGGATTGAACCGGTTTAAACGGGTTTAAAGCGGATAAAACCGGATTGAACCAGTTTAAACCGGATAAAACCGGATTGAACCGGTTTAAACCGGTTTCAACCGAATAGAACCGGATAGAACTGGTTTAAACCGGATAAAACCAGATTGAACAGGTTTAAACCGGATAAAAACTGTTTGAACAGGTTTAAACCAGATAAAAACGTATTGAACCGGTTTAAACCGGTTTAAAACGGATAAAACCGGATTGAACCGGTTCAAACCGGTTTAAACCAGATAGAACAGGTTTAAACCGGATAAAATCAGATTGAACCAGTTTAAAGTGGTTTAAACCGGATAAAACCAGATTGAACCGGTTCAAACCGGTTTCAACCGGATAGAACAGGTTTAAACCAGATAAAACCGGATTGAACCCGTTTAAAGTGGTTTAAACCGGATAAAACCAGATTGAACCGGTCTAAAACCGGATAAAACCGGATAGAACCGGTTTAAACCGGATAAAACCATATTGAACCGGTTTAAACCGGTTTAAACAGGATAGAACCGGTTTAAACTGCATAAAACCGGATTGAACCGGTTTAAACCCGTTTAAACCAGATAAAACCGGATTGAACCGTTTTAAACCGGCTTAAATCGGATAAAAACGGATTGAAACGGTTTAAACTGGTTTAAACCGGATAAAACCGGATAGAAACGGGTTAAACCGGTTTAAATCGGATAAAACCGGATTGACCCGGTTTCAAGCGGTTTAAACAGGATAAAAACGGATTGAACTGGTTTAAACTGGTTTAAACCGGATAAAAACGGTTTAAACCGGATAAAACCAAATTGAACCAGTTTAACCAGATAAAACCAGATTGAACCGGTTTAAACCAGATAAAACTGGATTGAACCAGTTTAAACCAAATAGAACCGTATAGAACCGGTTTAAACTGGATAGAACCGGAAAGAACCTGTTTAAACCGGATAAAACCAGATTGAACCGGTTTAAACCAGATAAAACCGGTTTGAACCGGTTTAAACTGGTTTCAACCGGATACAACCGGATAGAACCGGTTTAAACTGGATTAAACCGGATTGAACCGGCTTAAACCGGTTTAAACCGGATAAAACCGGATTGAATCGGTTCAAATCGGTTTAAACCGGATAAATCCGGAATGAACTGGTTTAAACCGGTTTAAAACGGATAGAACCGGATAGAAACGGTTTAAACCGGATAAAACCAAATTGAACCAGTTTAAACCGGATAAAACCAGATTGAACCGGTTTAAACCAGATAAAACCGGTTTGAACTGGTTTAAACTGGTTTCAACCGTATAGAACCGGATAGAACCGGTTTAAACCGGATAAAACCAGACTGAACCGGTTTAAACCACATAAAACCGGATTGAACCGGTTCAAACCGGTTTAAACCGGATAAAACCAGATTGAACCGTTTCAAACCGGTTTTAAACGGATAAAACCGGAATGAACCGGTTTAAACCGGATAAAACCGGATTGAACCATTTCAAACCGGTTTTAACCGGATAAAACCGGAATGAACCGGTTTAAACCGGATAAAACTGGATTGACCCTGTTTAAACCGGATAAAACCGGATTGAACCAGCTTAAACTGGTTTCAACCGGATAGAACCGGATAGAACCGGTTTAAACTGGATAAAACCGGATTGAACCTGCTTAAACCGGTTTAAATCGGATAAAACCGGATTGAACCATTTCAAACCGGTTTTAACCGGATAAAACCGGAATGAACCGGTTTAAACCGGATAAAACTGGATTGACCCTGTTTAAACCGGATAAAACCGGATTGAACCAGCTTAAACTGGTTTCAACCGGATAGAACCGGATAGAACCGGTTTAAACTGGATTAAACCGGATTGAACCGGCTTAAACCGGTTTAAACCGGATAAAACCGGATTGAACCAGCTTAAACCGGTTTAAATCGGATAAAACCGGATTGAATCGGTTCAAACCGGTTTAAACCGGATAAAACCGGAATGAACTGGTTTAAACCGGTTTAAAACGGATAGAATCGGATAGAAACGGTTTAAACGAGATAAAACCGGATTGAAACGGTTCAAACTGGTTTAAACCGGATAAAACAGGATTAAACCATTTTAAAGCCGTTTAAACCGGATAAAACCAGATTGAACCGGTTAAATCCGATTAAAACCGGATTGAACTGGTTTAAACTGGTCTAAACCGGATAAAACCGGTTTAAACCGATAAAACCAGATTGAACCGGTTTTAAACCGGATAAAACCGGATTGAACCGGTTTAAACCGGATAAAACTGGATTGAACCGGTTTAAACTGGTTACAACCGGATAGAACCGGTTTAAACTGGATAAAACCGTATTGAACCGGCTTAAACCGGTTTAAACCGGATAAAACCAGATTGAACCGGTTCAAACTGGTTTAAACCGGATCAAACCAGATTGAACCGGTTTAAACCGGATAAAACCGGATTGAACCGGTTCAAACCGGCTAAAATCGGATAAAAACGGATAGAAGCCCTTTAAACTGATTTAAACCAGATAAAACCGGATAGAACTGGGTTAACCCGGTTTAAATCGGATAAAACCGGATTGATCCGTTTTAAACCGGTTTAAACCGGATAAAACCGGATTGAATAGGTTGAAACCGGATAAAAACTGTTTGAACAGGTTTAAACCGGATAAAAACGGATTGAACCGGTTTAAACCGGTTTAAACCGGATAAAACCGGATTGAAACGGTTCAAACTGGTTTAAACCAGATAGAAGAGGTTTAAACCGGATAAAATCAGATTGAACCAGTTTAAAGTGGTTTAAACCGGATAAAACCAGATTGAACCGGTTCAAACCGGTTTAAACCGGATAGAACAGGTTTAAACCAGATAAAATCAGATTGAACCAGTTTAAAGTGGTTTAAACCGGATAAAACCAGATTGAACCAGTCTAAAACCGGATAAAACCGGATAGAACCGGTTTAAACCGGATAAATCCGGATTGAACCGGCTTAAACCGGTTTAAACCGGATAAAACCGGATTGAACCGGCTTAAACCGGTTTAAACCGTATAAAACCGGATTGAACCGGTTCAAACCGGTTTAAACCGGATAAAACCGGAATGAACTGGTTTAAACCGGTTTAAAACGGATAGAACCGGATAGAAATGGTTTAAACCAGATAAAACCGGATTGAACTGGTGTAAACTGGTTGAAACCGGATAAAAACGGATTGAAAGGGTTTAAACTGGTTTAAACTGGATAAAAGTGGAATGAACCGGCTTAAACAGGTCTAAACCGGATAAAACCCGATTGAACAGGCTTAAACCGGTTTAAACCGCATAAAACCGGATTGAACCGGTTCAAACCGGTTAAAACCGGATAAAACCGGAATGAACTGGTTTAAACCGGTTTAAAACGGATAGAACCGGATAGAAACGGTATAAATCGGATAAAACCGGATTGAACCGGTGTAAACCGGTTGAAACTGGATAAAAACGGATTGAAAGGGTTTAAACCGGTTTAAGCTGGATAAAACCGGAATGAAACAGCTTAAACAGGTCTAAACTGGAAAAAACCCGATTGAAAAGGCTTAAACTGGTATAAACAGCATAGAACCGGTTTGAACCGGATAAAACCGGATTGAACTGGTCTAAACCGGACAAAACCGGATTGAACTGGTTTATACCGGTTTAAACCGGATAAAACCGGTTTAAACGGGATAAAACCAAATTGAACCAGTTTAAACCGGATAAAACCGGATTGAACCGGTTTAAACCGGTTTAAAGCGGATAAAACCGGATTGAACTGGTTTAAACCGGATAAAACCGGATTGAACCGGTTTAAACCGGTTTCAACCGGATAGAACCAGATAGAACCGGTTTAAACTGGATAAAACCGGATTGAACCAGTCTAAACCGGTTTAAACTGGAGAAAACCTGATTGAACCGTTTCAAACCGGATAAAACCAAATTGAAACAGTTTAAACCGGGTAAAATCAGATTGAACCGGTTTAAAACGGATAAATCGGATTGAAGCAGTTGAAACCCGTTTAAACCAGATGGAAACGGATAGAACCGGTTTAAACCGGATAAAACCGGATTGAAACGGTTCAAACCGGATAAAACCGGATTGAACAGGTTCAAACCGGATAAAACCGGATTGAACCGGTTTAAACAGGCTTCAACCGGATAGAACCGGACAGAACCGGTTTCAACTGGATAAAACCGGATTGAACCGGCTTAAACCGGTTTAAACCGGATAAAAACGGATAGAACCGGTTCAAACTGGTTTAAACCGGATAAAACCAGATTGAACCGTTTTAAACCGGATAAAACCGGATTGATCCGGTGTAAACCGGTTTCAACTGGATAGAACTGGATAGAACAGGTTTAAACTGGATAAAACCGGATTTCACCGGCTTAAACCGGTTTAAACCGGATAAAACCGGATTGAACCAGTTTAAACCGGTTTCAACCGGATAGAAAAGGATTGAACCAGTTTAAACCGGATAATACCGGATTGGACCGGTTCAAACCGGATAAAACCGGATTGAACTGGTTCAAACCGGATAAAACCGGATTTTCCCGGCTTAAACCGCTTTAAACCGGATAAAACCGGATTGAACCGGTTCAAAGCGGTTTAAAACGGAAAAAACCGGATAGAATCGGTTCAAACCGGATAAAACCGGAATGAACTGGTTTAAACTGGATAAAACCGGATTGAAACGGTTTAAACCGGATAAAACCGGATTGAACCGGATAGAACCGGTTTAAAATGGATAAAACCGGATTGAACCGGCTTAATACGGTTTAAACCGGATAAAATCGGATTGAACCAGTTCAAACCGGTTTAAACCGGATAAAACCAGATTGAACCGGTTTAAACCGGATAAAACCGGATTGAACCGGCTTAAACCGGTTTAAACCGGATAAAACCGGATTGAACCGGTTTAAACCGGTTTCAAATGAATAGAACCGGATAGAAACGATTTTAACTGGATAAAACCGGATTTAACCGGCTTAAACCAGTTTAAACCGGATATAACCGGACTGAACGGGTTCAAACAGTTTTAAACCGGATAAAACCGGATAAAACCGGAATGAACCGGTTTAAACCGGATAAAACCGGATTGAACCGGTTCAAACCGGATAAAACCGGATTGAACCGGTTCAAACCGGATAAAACCGGATTGAACCGGTTCAAATCGGATAAAACCGGAATGAACCGGTTTAAAACGGATAAAATCGGATTGAACCGGTTTAAACCGGATAAAACCGGATTGAACCAGTTTAAACCTGTTTCAACCGGATAAAACGGGATAGAACTGGTTTAAACTGGATAAAACCGGATTGAAGCGCCTTAAACCCGTTTAAACCGGATAAAACTGGATTGAACCGGTTCAAACCGGTTTAAACCGGATAAAACCAGATTGAACCGGTTTAAACCGGATAAAACCGGATTCAACCGGCTTAAACCGGTTTCTACCGGATAAAACCGGATTGAAACGGTTTAAACCAGTTTCAACCAGATAGAACCGGATAGAACCAGTTTAAACTGGATAAAACCGGATTTTACCGGCTTCAAAAGTTTTAACCGGATAAAACCGGATTGAACCGGTTCAAACCATTTTAAACCGGATACAACCGGATTGAACCGGCTTAAACAGGATAAAACCGGATTGAACCGGTTTAAACCGGATAATACAGGATTGGACCGGTTCACACTGGATAAAACCGGATTGAATCGGTTCAAACCAGATAAAACTAGATTGAACCGGCTTAAACCGGATAAAACCGGATTGAACCGGCTTAAACCGGTTTAAACCGGATAAAACCGGATTGAACCGGTTTAAACCGGTATCAATCGGATAGAACCGGATAGAACCGGTTTAAACTGGATAAAACAGGATTTTACCGGCTTAAACCGGTTTAAACCGGATAAATCCGGATTGAAGGGGTTCAAACAGGTTTAAACCGGATAAAACCGGATTGAACAGGTTCAAACCGGATAAAACCGGATTGAACAGGTTCAAACCGGAAAAAACCGGAATGAACTGCTTTAAACTGGATAAAACCGGATTGAACCGGTTCAAACCGGATAAAACCGGATTGAACCGGTTCAAACCGGATAAAACCGGAATGAACTGGTTTAAACCGGATAAAACCGAATTGAACCGGTTTAAACGGGTTTCAACCGGATAGAACCGGATAGAACCGGCTTAAAATGGATAAAACCGGATTGAACCGGCTTAAACCGGTTTAAACCGGATAAAACCAGATTGAACGGGTTCAAACAGGTTTAAACCGCATAAAAGCGGATTGAAGCGGTTCAAACCGGATAAAACCGGATTGAACCGGTTCAAACAGGATAAAACCGGATTGAAGCGGTTCAAACCGGATAAAACCGGAATGAACTGGTTTAAACCGGATAAAACCGGATTGAACCGGTTCAAACCGGATAAAACCGGAATGAACTGGTTTAAACCAGATAAAACCGGATTGAACCGGTTTAAACCGGTTTCAACCAGATAGAACCTTATAGAACTGGTTTAAAATGGATAAAACCGGATTGAACGGGCTTAAACCGGTTTAAACCGGATAAAACCAGATTGAACCGTTTTAAACCGTATAAAACCGGATTGAACCGGCTTAAACCGGTTTAAACCGGATAAAACCGGATTGAACTGGTTTAAACCGGTTTCAATTGGATAGAACCGGATAGAACCGATTTAAACTGGATAAAACCGGATTTTACCGGCTTAAACCGGTTTAAACCGGATAAAACCGGATTGAAACGGTTCAAACCGGATAAAACCGGATTGAACCGGTTCAAACCGGATAAAACCGGAATGAACCGGTTTAAACCGGCTAAAACCGGATTGAAACGGTTCAAACCGGATAAAACCGGATTGAACAGGTTCAAACCGGATAAAACCGGATTGAACCGGTTTAAACAGGCTTCAACCGGATAGAACCGGACAGAACCGGTTTCAACTGGATAAAACCGGATTGAACCGGCTTAAACCGGTTTAAACCGGATAAAAAGGAATAGAACCGGTTCAAACTGGTTTAAACCGGATAAAACCAGATTGAACCGTTTTAAACCGGATAAAACCGGATTGATCCGGTGTAAACCGGTTTCAACTGGATAGAACTGGATAGAACAGGTTTAAACTGGATAAAACCGGATTTCACCGGCTTAAACCGGTTTAAACCGGATAAAACCGGATTGAACCAGTTTAAACCGGTTTCAACCGGATAGAAAAGGATTGAACCAGTTTAAACCGGATAATACCGGATTGGACCGGTTCAAACCGGATAAAACCGGATTGAACTGGTTCAAACCGGATAAAACCGGATTTTCCCGGCTTAAACCGCTTTAAACCGGATAAAACCGGATTGAACCGGTTCAAAGCGGTTTAAAACGGAAAAAACCGGATAGAATCGGTTCAAACCGGATAAAACCGGAATGAACTGGTTTAAACTGGATAAAACCGGATTGAAACGGTTTAAACCGGATAAAACCGGATTGTACCGGTTTAAACCAGTTTCAAATGGATAGAACAGGATAGAACCGGTTTAAACCGGATAAAACCAGATTGAACCAGTTTAAACCGGAAAAAACCGGATTGAACCGGCTTAAACTGGTTTAAACCGGATAAAACGGGACTTAACCGGATTAACCCGGTTTCAACCGGATAGACCAGGATAGAACCGGTTTAAACTGGAAAAAACGGATTTAACCAGCTTAAACCGGTTTAAACTGGATAAAACCGGATTGAACCGGTTCAAACCGGATAAAACCGGATTGAAACGGTTCAAACCGGATAAAACCGGATTGAACCGGTTCAAACCGGATAAAACCGGAATGAACCGGTTCAAACCGGATAAAACCGGATTGAACCGGTTCAAACCGGATAAAACCGGATTGAACCGGTTCAAACCGGATAAAACCGGAATGAACCAGCTTAAACCGGATAAAACAGGATTGAACCGGTTTAAACCGGATAAAACCAGATTGAACCGGTTTAAACCGGCTTCAACCGGATAGAACCGGACAGAACCGGTTTCAACTGGATAAAACCGGATTGAACCGGCTTAAACCGGTTTAAACCGGATAAAACCGGATTGAAAGGGTTCAAACTGGTTTAAACCGGATAAAACCGGATTGAACTGGTTCAAACGGGATAAAACCGGATTGAACCGGTTTAAACCGGTTTCAACCGGATAGAACCGGATAGAACCGGTTTAAAATGGATAAAACCGGATTGAACCGGCTTAAACCGGTTTAAACCGCATAAAACCGGATTGTACATGTTCAAACAGGTTTAAACCGGATAAAACCGGATTGAACCGGTTCAAACCGGATAAAACCGGATTGAATTGGTTGAAACCGGATAAAACCGGATTGAACTGGTTCAAACCGGATAAAACCGGAATGAACTGGTTCAAACCGGATAAAACCGGATTGAACCGGTTTAAACCGGTTTCAACCGGATAGAACCGGATAGAACCGGTTTAAAATGGATTAAACCGGATTGAACCGGCTTAAACCGGTTTAAACCGGATAAAACCGGATTGAACGGGTTCAAACTGGTTTAAACCGGATAAAACCGCATTGAAGTGGTTCAAACCAGATAAAACCGGATTGAACCGGTTTCAAACCGGATAAAACCGGATTGAACCGGTTCAAACCGGATAAAACCGGAATGAACCGGTTTAAAACCGGATAAAACCGGATTGAACCGGTTCAAACCGGATAAAACCGGATTGAACCGGTTCAAACGGGATAAAACCGGAATGAACTGGTTTAAACCGGATTGAACCGGTTTCAACCGGTTTCAACCGGATAGAACCGGATAGAACCGGTTTAAAATGGATAAAACCGGATTGAACCGGCTTAAACCGGTTTAAACCGCATAAAACCGGATTGAACCTGTTCAAACAGGATTAAACCGGATAAAACCGGATTGAACCGGTTCTAACTGGATAAAACCGGATTGAACCGGTTTAAACCGGTTTCAATTGAATAGAACCGGATAGAACCGATTTTAACTGGATAAAACCGGATTTACCGGCTTATACCGGTTTAAAACCGGATATAACCGGACCTGAATGGGTTCAAACAGTTTTAAACCGGATAAAAACCGGATAAAACCGGAATGAACCGGTTTAAACCGGATAAAACCGGATTGAACCGGTTTAAACCGGATAAAACCGGATTGAACCAGTTTAAACCTGTTTCAACCGGATAAAACTGGATAGAACTGGTTTAAACTGGATAAAACCGGATTGAAGCGCCTTAAACCCGTTTAAACCGGATAAAACTGGATTGAACCGGTTCAAACCGGTTTAAACCGGATAAAACCAGATTGAACCGGTTTAAACCGGATAAAACCGGATTCAACCGGCTTAAACCGGTTTCTACCGGATAAAACCGGAATGAAACGGTTTTAAACCAGTTTCAACCAGATAGAACCGGATAGAACCAGTTTAAACTGGATAAAACCGGATTTTACCGGCTTCAAAAGGTTTTAAACCGGATAAAACCGGATTGAACCGGTTCAAACCGTTTAAACCGGATACAACCGGATTGAACCGGCTTAAACAGGATAAAACCGGATTGAACCGGTTTAAACCGGATAATACAGGATTGGACCGGTTCACACTGGATAAAACCGGATTGAATCGGTTCAAACCAGATAAAACCAGATTGAACCGGCTTAAACCGGATAAAACCGGATTGAACGGGGTTCAAACAGGTTTAAACCGGATTAAAGCGGATTGAAGCGGTTCAAACCGGATAAAACCGGATTGAAACGGTTCAAACCGGATAAAACCGGATTGAACCGGTTCAAACCGGATAAAACCGGAATGAACTGGTTTAAACCGGATAAAAACGAATTGAACCGGTTTAAACCGGTTTCAACCCGATAGAACCGGATAGAACCGGTTTAAAATGGATAAAACCGGATTGAACGGGCTTAAAACCGTTTAAACCGGATAAAAACCAGATTGAACGGGTTCAAACAGGTTTAAACCGGATTAAAGCGGATTGAAGCGGTTCAAACCGGATAAAACCGGATTGAAGCGGTTCAAACCGGATAAAACCGGAATGAACTGGTTTAAACCGGATAAAACCTGATTGAACCAGTTCAAACCGGATAAAACCGGAATGAACTGGTTTAAACCAGATAAAACCGGATTGAACCGGTTTAAACCGGTTTCAACCAGATAGAACCGTATAGAACCGGTTTTAAAATGGATAAAACCGGATTGAACCAGCTTAAAACGGTTTTAAACCGGATAAAACCGGATTGAACCAGTTCAAACCGGTTTAAACCGGATAAAAGCAGATTGAACCGTTTTAAACCGTATAAAACCGGATTGAACCGGCTTAAACCGGTTTAAACCGGATAAAACCGGATTGAACGGGTTTTAAACCGGTTTCAATTGGATAGAACCGGATAGAACCGATTTAAACTGGATAAAACCGGATTTTACCGGCTTAAACCGGTTTAAAACCGGATAAAACCGGATTGAAACGGTTCAAACCGGATAAAACCGGATTGAACTGGTTCAAACCGGATAAAACCGGAATGAACCGGTTTAAACCGGATAAAACCGGATTGAAACGGTTCAAACCGGATAAAACCGGATTGAACCGGTTCAAACCGGATAAAACCGGAATGAACCAGCTTAAACCGGATAAAACAGGATTGAACCGGTTTAAAACCGGATAAAACCGGATTGAACCGGTTTAAACAGGCTTCAACCGGATAGAACCGGACAGAACCGGTTTCAACTGGATAAAACCGGATTGAACCGGCTTAAACCGGTTTAAACCGGATAAAAAGGAATAGAACCGGTTCAAACTGGTTTAAACCGGATAAAACCAGATTGAACCGTTTTAAAACCGGATAAAACCGGATTGATCCGGTGTAAACCGGTTTCAACTGGATAGAACTGGATAGAACAGGTTTAAACTGGATAAAACCGGATTTCACCGGCTTAAAACCGGTTTAAACCGGATAAAACCGGATTGAACCAGTTTAAACCGGTTTCAACCGGATAGAAAAGGATTGAACCAGTTTAAACCGGATAATACCGGATTGGACCGGTTCAAACCGGATAAAACCGGATTGAACTGGTTCAAACCGGATAAAACCGGATTTTCCCGGCTTAAACCGCTTTAAACCGGATAAAACCGGATTGAACCGGTTTCAAAGCGGTTTAAAACGGAAAAAACCGGATAGAATCGGTTCAAACCGGATAAAACCGGAATGAACTGGTTTAAACTGGATAAAACCGGATTGAAACGGTTTAAACCGGATAAAACCGGATTGTACCGGTTTAAACCAGTTTCAAATGGATAGAACAGGATAGAACCGGTTTAAACCGGATAAAACCAGATTGAACCAGTTTAAACCGAAAAAACCGGATTGAACCGGCTTAAACTGGTTTAAACCGGATAAAACGGGACTTAACCGGATTAACCCGGTTTCAACCGGATAGACCAGGATAGAACCGGTTTAAACTGGAAAAAACGGATTTAACCAGCTTAAACCGGTTTAAACTGGATAAAACCGGATTGAACCGGTTCAAACCGGATAAAACCGGATTGAAACGGTTCAAACCGGATAAAACCGGATTGAACCGGTTCAAACCGGATAAAACCGGAATGAACCGGTTCAAACCGGATAAAACCGGATTGAACCGGTTCAAAACCGGATAAAACCGGATTGAACCGGTTCAAACCGGATAAAACCGGAATGAACCAGCTTAAACCGGATAAAACAGGATTGAACCGGTTTAAAACCGGATAAAACCAGATTGAACCGGTTTAAACCGGCTTCAACCGGATAGAACCGGACAGAACCGGTTTCAACTGGATAAAACCGGATTGAACCGGCTTAAACCGGTTTAAACCGGATAAAACCGGATTGAAAGGGTTCAAACTGGTTTAAACGGATAAAACCGGATTGAACTGGTTCAAACGGGATAAAACCGGATTGAACCGGTTTAAACCGGTTTCAACCGGATAGAACCGGATAGAACCGGTTTAAAATGGATAAAACCGGATTGAACCGGCTTAAACCGGTTTAAACCGCATAAAACCGGATTGTACATGTTCAAACAGGTTTAAACCGGATAAAACCGGATTGAACCGGTTCAAACCGGATAAAACCGGATTGAATTGGTTGAAACCGGATAAAACCGGATTGAACTGGTTCAAACCGGATAAAACCGGAATGAACTGGTTCAAACCGGATAAAAAACCCGGATTGAACCGGTTTAAACCGGTTTCAACCGGATAGAACCGGATAGAACCGTTTAAAATGGATTAAACCGGATTGAACCGGCTTAAACCGGTTTAAACCGGATAAAACCGGATTGAACGGGTTCAAACTGGTTTAAACCGGATAAAACCGGATTGAAGTGGTTCAAACCAGATAAAACCGGATTGAACCGGTTCAAACCGGATAAAACCGGATTGAACCGGTTCAAACCGGATAAAACCGGAATGAACCGGTTTTAAACCGGATAAAACCGGATTGAACCGGTTCAAACCGGATAAAACCGGATTGAACCGGTTCAAACGGGATAAAACCGGAATGAACTGGTTTAAACCGGATTGAACCGGTTTCAACCGGTTTCAACCGGATAGAACCGGATAGAACCGGTTTAAAATGGATAAAACCGGATTGAACCGGCTTAAACCGGT